>NC_031775.1:27438533-27618890 GCF_001522545.3 Parus major | reverse complement strand
GCGGCATCCCCGCCGGACGGGCCTTTGTGGCTCCCACCTCCCTGCGGCTCGGGGTCTCTCCCTTTCCCAGCAGCGGCCGGAGGGAGGAGGGCTCGGACTGGAGCTCAGGAGCTGCTGCTGACACAGAGGCAGCAGCCGTGTATAGCGAGAAGCCCGATGCGCTGGAAAAGAAAGACCTGGCAGCCGGGTGGGTGAGACAGCGCTGTCTGGGCTGAGCGCCTGAGCATCCTGGCGCAGCCCCGGGGACCGGGGAGCTCCCAGCGAGGTGCAGGGATGGGGGAACCCCCGCCGGTGCTGTTTTACCATGTTAAGGGGACACATGTCTCCGATTCTGCAAACTTGAGCTGAGCTGGTTTTGCCTGAAACAAGGATGCTGTGGGTTCCATCCGTTTGGGGTTACACTGCGCCTGATAAAAACAGCACAGCCTTTGTAGGACGGGGTGGTCTCTCCTTGTGTGGGAAGGGAGTTGGGGGAGGGAAGAGGGTTCCTAGGATACAAATGATATGGGTGAATAACCCTAAGGGAAATGCAGACTCAGCCTGATTTCATTCGATCTCTCCATGCCTTCTTCCTCACTGTATGCTGCAAAGGCTTGAGGAAACTGTAATGCTGAGCCAACAGTGCTGGCAGAAACATATGGGGAAACTTAAAAGCTTAAGTTTGATGATAGTAGGATTTGAGGAACATTCTGAATGACACAGCGTAATTTCATTGTAAATGCAATAAAATAATCATAAAGTGTCCATTAAAAACCCCAAACTAAACCAGAAATCACTACTTAGAAACTAGTTGAATCTTCAAGATGCTCTACTGGCTTCTTCCCCCTCCCCACATCTGAATGTTCTCGCAGCTCTTCCTAAATGAAGTCTCTTATGTCTGTTTGGTTTGAAGTAACCTGTAATAATTTTACAGTATGCAGCTGACAAAGGGAAGAATAGACTGACAGATTCGTTTATCTTTAGATGACAGGGTATCATGTTTTGTTTTCTGCCAAGTTGCAAGGTTGGTGCAGTGCAACACTGAAATGAAGTAACTTGCGGCAGAGGGAGAATCTGTGCGGGAGGGATTTACTTAGAAGACAGAAGACCAGGTAGTAAAGCAATGATTTGTGATGCCAGGAATCTTTATGTTCTTTCCATGCACTGGAATGCTGAGGCTGCCAGAGGGAAAAAAGGCTTCAGGGATAAACTGTGATTTAGTGCATGTTATATTGACAGTATTGAAGCTGCAGCCACTTCTTGCAGCACAGTACAATATGTAAAAGAAATGTCTGTATGTAAAATAGCAGAATGCTGTATGCAGTGCCTGCCCATCATCTTCATAGCTTCACTTAGCACAGCACTGCGGTATCTGCAGCTTGGTTAGTGAAATTGTTCATACCCAGGAGCTTTTGCATGTAAAGCTTCTAATTATACTGATTTTTGGCATTTTTAAAGCCTTTGGCTTATAATTGGGTAATGCTGGTTGAGCTGACAAGTTTTCATTTATGATAGGCACCCTGTAAGCTTTCAGTGTGAATATTTAGTTCATTCCCATGGGGACAGCAGTTGGTGTTCAGCAGACATGCCCTGCTCTGTACCTGCAAAGTCTCCCCAAAGCTTCAGTCAGCTGTAGAGAGGCCCCAGGAGGTCTGTTCTGTCCAGAGGCATTTTCAGCTGGTGCATTTCTGGGTAAAGGGGCTTTATCCTGGTCCACAGGGAGTGACCAGTGTTTCTGCCAAATGCAGCTGTCACCAGGAGCTGGAAGAGGATGCTGCAGCCTTGGATGTCAGCTCAAGTTAGGGCAGCCTCTGGAACGCCAGCTCTGTGCAGCAAGACCAGAATGCTGCCTCAGCTAGAAAAGACCCAATCCCTTCATGAACATGTCAGGGTTTAGGATATATTTTGCTTTCTCACTCTGTCATTGGTGGTTGGGGTTATATGGGACTTGACTGGTGTCTCATCTTGTGCTCTTTCCTGCCAAATGCTTCTTTTGTTGGTTGAGCTGATGTGACCTGCCATGGCCAACTTCTCCCACTTTCATGGCAATGCTGTTGAATTTTTTTAGGCCCCTTCTGGATATCATATCTGCTGTTGCAATTAAGTTTAGATTTCTTTTCTTCTTTCCTTTTAAAGTTACAGATCTGGTCAAATATTTTAAAATTTCCAGTTACTTATTCTTCTAAGCTGTTCCAGGGGATTCATTCCTTTTCCCTCCCCTCTACTATGACTTCACCTGTTCTCTCTATAAATGCACAAAGCAACCATCCCTTTCTTAAAAGAAATCTTCAGAATATACTTTTTACTTTAAAACAATAATACTAAAAGGTCCCAATGTGTCAGTTTTCTGTTCCTGAATTGGTTCTGCCTTTTGACGATGTGTCAGATGGGATTTCACAAGTATTTGACTTCAAAGAGCACACCATTTATGGTTTTAGAAACTTCTCCCTGTGGCTGTTTTAGTCTGTAGGTATTGTGGAGAAACAATTTGGCTTTTTTTTGATATTTAAAAAAGCTGTGCTGGCTCTCAGTAAATGATAATGGAAAATGGGAAAGGAATAAAAAAACAGTGCATGCAAACAATGCTACTTTCGATTAGGAGCATGAGAACAGTCATGACCTTAATTTGGTATGAAGCAGCATGACCTTTTTGAGGAGTTTGCATCTGTTCCTTTTTTTATTTTCCTTAAGTGAACTAGCTGTTGATATTTTCCTTATGCAGCTTCAGTGAAATCTTTGTCTATCATTACATAATTACTCAGCTTCTGTATGGCACTTGTCACGTTTCTACTTAAACAGCCTGGCTGGTTGAAAACCAGGGTGGGTGAAGCTCCAGGCTGCATCAGGTTGGTGTTTCTGCAGTGGTGAGAGAGGTGCCAGGAGGACTTGGACTCTGTTTCAGGGATGAGCTCTGAAGTGCATCAGCCATGGCTGTAAATGGTACACTTGTTTCACAGATGTTCCACTGCAGAGTGTGCAGCTGTTTGGTGCTGTAAGGTCACAGATGTTGGTGTTGCACTGAGGGGATGCTGCTGCCAAGGCACCTCGGTGATCTGAAATGCCTGTGACAGGTCTGCAGGCTTCATCTTCCTCACTGTGACAAGTGTCCTGGCTCCTGGGTCATTACATCCAATCTGCCTTTTCTCAGTGACCAGCCACATTTTTGATACTGAAAAACATTCCACAGCTCTCATTATTCAAAATGTGTCAGCTCTGGCCCATGTGCTGGCTGTTAAGAATCACAGTGATAATGCATTAAAATAAACAAATGCGAGTTTAAAATTTTGCCATAACTTCTATTAAAACAGTGACTTTGCAGTGTTTTAAAATTAGTATGGCAGTGGTGATCTGTGTCAGTAATCAGTATTAAAACAGGAAATTCCTTCAAAGGCTGTCTCAGAGGGATTTGAGAAACATTTTCATGTAAATGAAGAGGAAAATGCAGTCAGTTCTAAGCAGTAAGCAAACAAGTACACGGAACTCCCCAGAATATGATGGCCAGAAAGCCTAGGATGGCTTTGTTCTTCACTCAGGACTGCACGAGGGTGTGTCAAGGAGAGCAGAGTGGCTTTGTGAGCTGTGTTGGTGCTCCCTAGCCCTGGCTCACTTCACTCCCTGTGAGTCACTGGGTGCTCCCTGGCCCACATTGGGAGCTCTGCTGTTACACATTTGCAGACTCTGGGCACATGGGTCAGTTCCAAGAGCACCTAAATTTGCAAGAATGGGAGACCTGGAGAAGATTTTTGCTTTTAGCTTTTAACTCAGCACTCTGAGGCTGTGCTCTGCAGATGCAGTTTCTGAAGAGTATTGAGATTTCTAGTAATCATTATCAGTTGGAGTCCAGAAAAGTGTGGATGTGAATGCAGTTCAGTAATAGCAATTCCATGTCATCTGAGGGAGTTAATCTGCATTCTCTCTCTGAAGAAAATAAGTTCCTATTGTGGGAGATTGCCCAATCTTCACTAGTTTCCTTGGGGAAGGAGGCAGAGATAAATTTTTCTCCCTTTGCTACTTCCTTCTCCCAGAGGGAATGATCTGGGAAGACAATTTCAATTTATCCATTTCTGGATACACCCCTAGTTCTCAGTGCTTTTCAGGACTGTCTCAAAGACCCTTTCAAAGGGTTTTGCAGTCCTGAGTACTCTATGTCCACCTGTTCCTATGAGGTTCTGTACATTTGTATCCATGTTTTCTTTTTATTCCTGTTCCCTGTGAGATTGGAAGAGTGAACATTTGAGTGTCTCTTTCCTTGTTACAGGGATTGGGATATTTTTCTCTCTCAAGAGATAATAACACCATTAAAACAAAAGTTCTTCAGTGCATCCTTGCCTCCTCCTTTTGCCATTGTTTGGGAAAAGTGACCATTTGGTGGGTTTCATCATCATCTGAGGACTCTTGATACTTTCTCCATGATTAAAGATCAAAATACCCGTGGTTAGACTGGGCTGACTGGCAACTAGTCCCATTTCCTGGTGCCAAACAGATCCAACAAATTTAACATCTATTTCTCAAGTTTCCATGGATACCTGAGCAGAGCACTCGCAGTAATCAGAACGGCAGGGCATGCCATTTACAAAAGCTTTCAGTCTTGTCACTATGGAAGTGCTGCATTCAAAAATCAACCTTTTGTAGGAGCTCTCTTGCTTACTCAGCTACACTTCTGTTATGATTTTAGCCACAGGAACTCCTTTGAAGGTTGTGCCAGGGGCTTGTCACCGTGACAGTGTAAATTTGCAGTTGGTCTCTGTGGATGTGCTGTCGTGGCACTTGAACATAACCCTGATGGATGTTGGTATAAAAACCTCTGCAAGTGGACTTTGGTTGGTGACTGCATGATTTTGTGATCTGCTCTACAAATAGTAATCAGGTAATTTCTTTTCTCATAAGGTATTTTTTCTTTAACCTTTCCTTTAAGCCTGGTAACTATGTGTTTTCAAGACCATCAAATAAAAAGAAAGAGAATCTGTTTTTTGATACAGCAATGAAACGTTACTCAGAAGCTAAATCAATAGCCATAGACTGGTTTCATAGATGACTTTGCTAATGACTTGTGACATGTGATACTAATTTTTGCAGTTTTGTCACAATTCTTTTATTTTTTCGTCTCTGAACAAAATTTGGTTTAATACCCTTGAAAAATATGAAGGGATTTATTATCTACAGCATCAGTCATGCTGACTGCTGTAAGTAATGGCTATTCTAGTTTGGCTTTTCTTTTTACCCTGCCCCCTGCTTATCTTTTTTTTTTTTCCTGTGAATTGAAGAGAGTGGTTGGTTTTCTCTTGTCAAGACTCTATAAATGTGTGAATCATGTTCAGCCTTCCAGAAGATTGTCAAAATGAAGACAAACATATTCAAATTTTTTTCCCAATTCATGTTTTAAGAAAAAGGTGTCACTACTTTCACCCAGCTTCATGCTTTGCAAGATACAGTTTGAATCTAGAAATGCTTGAAAACTAAATCACCTTTTTGCCTTCTAAGTAAACAAGTGCCCCCCCAAATTCTTATTCCTGTGTGCTGGATGCACAGTCTGAAAAGCTGAATAGTGATTCTTGTTCTTTAAAAATATTCCTTTGACTATCTTGATTGAGAAAGGTAGGATTGCATTCTTTTCAGGATACAATTACATCTTGAGATGGTTCTTATCTAGAAAGTTGTGGTTAAACAGTCTTATAACTGAAATATTTTTATTATCTTTTTTAAAAAGAAAAAGTGGTGAACCAGTCCAGTTTGAGCTGGGAAATGGTATTTTTCTCAAAGAGAGTGATTAACATCACAAATGTTCTGTTTTATGAGTATGGTCCTGGGAATTAGAGCATAATCTTATTAGTGCCATTTCTGACAACCTTGCAGTGAAGCAGGTAGAGGAGGTAGATGAATACAGACATGATGATGAAGGAGAAGCAGCAGGAAGCCTTTTCCAGGAAGGTGTCTTTTCCCAGGACCTAAGTTCTGTACATCTTGTGTTTTGTTTTCTGTTCCTTGCTTGTTCCTGGATGCAGCGAGGGAGGAGGTGAGAGGTACAGGAGGACAGTGCTTGCTCAGAGGCAAATAGTGCAAAGTGTGAAGGAAGCAATTTCAAAGAAGAGTTTATTGAAGGAAGAGGAGCTTAGTTAGTGTGCACTGAAGGTGTCTATTACAGAATTGTATTGGGGAATATTTAAGAAGATCACAGAGAATTGTCTTTTACCTCTCTCAGTTGCCCAGTCTGTTGTTAACCCACCTGTATCACAACATGTAGCCTGCCTTCTGCAACAGGTAAACCAGGATCAGAGTTGTCTCTCCTGGCAGTGGTGCATGGCTGTGGAAGAGCTGGAATGTGGGAAGAGAAGGATCACTGCTGCTGAGTTCCCCTAACCCCAAGCTCTGGGGCAGGTTTTGAGCACGCTGGAAGCGCATCAGGGGATGGGGAAGGAAGTGGGAGGGAAAAGGGAGCTGAATGATAGCAGAAGCTGGAAAACTCTCAGATCATTCAGGGTGGAGCTGGATTTGAGACTTTATGGTATAGATGGTGAAAGGGTTTGAGTGGAAGGCAGCTTAAGGGCAGACTTAGCTGTGGGTGAGGACCTGCTGGGGCATTACAGACCCAGTGCAGGGAAGTGTGATTGCTCAGCTTTAGTCCATCTTACCAAGCATTAGTGAGGTCAGATCAAATGTAGGTAAAGAAGTTTAGCCTGTGTCCTGTCAAATAGAGGAGAAGTGAAAATGCCATGTGGCATTTTCAGAAGGTTATTGCGAGTTCTTGCGTGTTGCTTTCATCTCAAATTAAGTTCACAGAAAATTGGTGGCATCTTTTGGAGTCCCTTTGCTGCTGAGGCTCAGGAAAATGTATATTGTCCACAGAGTGGATGATGGGATGAAACTGGGGATGGTTTTTGATACTCTTAACAATAATGGTAAAATCTTAAAATTACCTGAGAAAGCATTCGTAGTGTAGTAAAAATGTAATTCCTCTTGTCAAAGCATAATCATGATGGGAGACAATATAAAAGCAATAAATGGAAAAGGTCAAAGTTGTAATGATAAACATGTCTTATTTTTAGAATTCTGTGGAAAGTATTGGGAGATTTATTTTTTATTTTTTTTACTTAGGAAATCCTTGTGCTCTAATTGGTATCAGTGCAATGAATTCCAGTTCTTCAGGGGACCAGATATTATGAAAGGGTATCAGGAAACTTGGATTTGTATCAGAGATCAGCTATGGCTATATTCATGGAAGAGAAGTGTATTGCAGTCTTCACCAAACCAGCTGGATGCCTACTGGCATTTTAAAACAAAGAGCTCTAATTCCATTGATGGTCATAACAGTGGTGCCTTTGGTTTCAGTAGAAACAGAAGGTTCTTACTTCTGGTATGAAATATGGGATCTTTTTATTATGCATAAGAATATTTTAATTGATTTTTTTTTCTATTTGCTTCTCTCCATCTCTTTTTTATTGTTCTGTAATTGTTTTAAAAGGCCATCTTTGTATTTACAGTAAAGTGCTCTAGGTTGTCACATTACATTTGGAAGCCCTGACATTTGTGCTTAATGCAGAGGAAAATCTCAGCAATAGGAAAAGCTGAATAAGGTTTTCTTCATCAGTGCAGCAGTCACCAGCTAATAGCAATATGGTAAACCTTTATTTTCTTGTGCAAACATCATTTGGAAGGTTTGCTTGTGTCAAAATTATTTTGATGCTCAAAAGATTATAATCTTTTGAATGAAAAATAATGGGTTTATTCCATTCTTTTTTTGCCTGTTGACTTCTCTATACTCATGTTTTGTTCAGTACATCCTTCTTTTTTCCTAAACTTTAAATCCAGATATAGTGCCTGAACTGGAAATAAAGAATTTGGCTAAGATTTTGGTATTACCAGCAACCTGGCTGAAAGCAGAGCAGTGTATCTACACATAGCAGCAGTCACCTTTGCCACATGCTGGATGGCTGGAAATTCCAGAAAAATGGCCATGATATGTGCAGGTGTTTGATTTGTGAAATGATCAGTGTGTTCACTGTGTGTGCATTCAGTTAAAATGGATTTATTGCAGCCACAAAGATCAGCTGCAATAGTGACATTTTTAGTAGGTCTAATGCATCCCAACTTCCCCAGTGCTCCTGGTCCATCAGCCCACAAGCAGCTGAGTGCTTGGGTGATTTGGCACTTGGAGCAGGGAATGTGAATTGTACAAATGCAAAAGAGTTATTGCAGCTTTCCTTTTGAGCCAGGGTGGTCCTGCAGCCATTCTCAGCTGGCAGTTTGGGAGAGTCTGGAATAGGCTGTGCTGGGAAGCACTGGTGTCTTTATTGTGAAAGCACTTATTGAAATACTGGAACTGGGATTTGAAATGGGGAATGGTATTGATCCTGTTGTTCATTCAGAATATTGTGGGAAGAGTTCCTGTTGGGTTTGTGGCTGCTGAGTCAGGATAGAAATATAAATTAACTTCTGTTGATTGGGATGTAACATACACACTGGTGTCCAGGCATGTTCTTACAGAGGTGATATCATAGTGATGCTCCTTGGCTTATTCTTTGATTTGTGAATCAGCTGTAGGAGGTCCAGTCACATGGGAGTGAGGTCTGAGAAGGTTTGGAAAGTGCAGCTTCTCTGATGAAGCCTTTGCTTTTGTAGCCATCACTCTAAAATTGTGCAGAATGTGCCTGAAATGGTTTCTGATGGCAGACTTGGGGCTTGAATCCTTATTTCTTCTTTTTTTAAAGAAAGAACAGAACTGGTGACATGAAGCACATTCAGAAATGTCCCCCCTTCCCTGGAGTGACAGCATTTCTGGGCATTATGCTGCAAATCCCCATGCCCTGATTCCCAGGTTCCTGATATACTTGTCCTGATAAATTCCAACTGGAGACAAAGCCCACTTTAGCTCATCCATTTTTTGTGGCACTTGGGTTGCAGAGAACTTTCTGTTAGGCAGAATCCACTGCTCTGGCATTTCCTTCACTGGGGAAATGAGCAAGTTCCATAATATGTGAGGCAGAAAATTTTACTCATGCCTTATGTAGGTGAATTAAATACAGATGAAATAATTAATAGAAAAGAGAAGATTTTATGTGGCTGCTTATTTTTGTTTGAGTACCACCTTAGTGGCTTGTGACTGGGAGGGAGGTCCAGCACTCACCTTCTTTAAGCTGCTGGCTCAAAACTGATTTTTCTGGACTGTATTTGTCCATGTCTGGCTTTTTTAGTAGTTAGTAGTTAGTTTAGTAGTTCCCCAAAGTTCATTTATCCAGTCCTGAATAGGAATGTGTGGCAGGGGCCCTCAAATATTCAGAACAGACTGATGGCCTTCTAGCTGCCATTAACTGATTTTTCTAATTAAATCATGACCTTGGTCCTGCTCTCCAGATCTATGAGAAAATCACATTCAGCTGAACACACAATCAGTGAAATATCCACACTGTGTCAGCAAAGTTTTTGTAAATGTTCTGGACCGTGTTTAAGTGTCTGCATTCTTTGACACTTAAAGGTTAATCCTTCATTGCATTTTGTCAAAAATCTACAATGTTGCTGGACATCTACTGAAAACTGAAAGAGCTAAACAGATTAGGCATTGCAGGACACTACAGAAAATAAACTCTTGCATCTGTTCAGATGAAAAGCAGGAATAATTTAAATTAAATCTGCTAAACCAGCAGTTGGAGCTAATGTGATAATGGACATGATTGCATTATTAATACAATGTCTTCTGATCTCATAATTTCACCAATTCTATAATTTAGTTTGGGAATCTGCAGATCAATTTTGAATTGCTGAAAAAATCCCCAAAGTCTGAAAATGGGAGCCTTCTCTGTTTTCCCTTCAGCTTCTGATCCCCTTAAAAATGCACAAGGTGTTCTTTGGCAATTGCTTAGGTTAGGACTGAAGTCAGAAATCCTAATGTGTTCAAATTTAGTCTGTACACATTTATTGAAACTACCCAGGCCATGTTCCAGATTAACGTTAATATAAGAAATAAATATAAAAAATTTTATTCAAGAAGTTTGCACCATATTTAGAAAAAAAAAGAATTATTTTAAGCACTGGTTTGAGGACTTATTTTGTTTGGATTTTAAATCAGATTCTTCCATTGTATTTGGTGTGTAAATTGGCAATAATTTAAGTGTTTATTTAATGCATACTGTTTAGGTGTTTTTTTGTCATAGCATGTAGTTTGATAGAGATAAAGATCCTTAGTAAACATAGAGATAAAGCTGTAACTTGAGCTATGTAGAACATTACTTATGTTTTTTTGTTGCAGAAGGCATAATAAGTCATTCTGCTTTTAAGAACTGTTCCAAATTCCCTGATCCTATCCAGGACAGTCCAGGCAAAATTTTTCAGCTTTGTGATTGCAAATCAGGTTCCTTGTAACTCTTTTCCTATTCTCTGGTTTGGAACAGATGCTTTTGTTTCTGTCAGATGAACCAATCACAGTGTTTTAGAGATAAGGGATTTTTAAATATCCTGAAATATCCATGCATTTACTGCTCTTCAGAACACAGCTGTAAAAATTGTTACACATGCACATTTTTTTCACCAAGGAAACACTAACTCAACAAAATCTGAAAGCTCCCACTTGGACAAATATACTTTAACACCTTGCAGTTCAGATGGGGTAGACAGTACAATGTTGCAAATATCCTAATTTCATTTGCTTTTAACAGTGATTTCACCATCTGTTGAGAAATTTTGACATTAGATCCAGGATGTAGAATTTTATTTAGCTGGGTGTTTGCAGTGCAGGATGTCATGGGTTTGGAAGGGTCTTTTTTATTAATTAACTTGAATCAGTTCTTGGTAAGACACCACCCAAGTGAGTGGTTCCATTGGATGGATGTGAATATTGCTCTGAGTATTTATTTGCTGCTCTCTGAGATACCAAAATGTGTATCCTGTCACACAGAATTTTCTGAGTTGCATACTGAGATATAAATAACTTTTCAAGGCTGATAGCTGAAGACAGGTTGGAAAATGCATCTTAGAAACACTGAATGGTTTTGGGGGTTGGAAAGATCCTTAAAGATCATCTTATTTAAACCCCCCGCCATGGGCAGGGACACCTTCACCAGACCAGGTTGCTCCAAGCCCCCTCCAACCTGGCTTTGAGCATTTACAGGGATGGGGCAGCCACAGCTTCTCTGGACAACCTCTGCCAGTGCATTTCCACCATCACAGCAAAGAATTTCATCCTGATGTCTGATGGAAATCTACCCTTTTTCATTTTAAAGCCCTTACCCTTTGTGCTGTCATGACATGCCCTTGTAAATGTCCCTCTGTGACTCTTTTGTAGGCCCCCTTTAGGTACTGGAAGGTGCTCTAAGCTCTCCCTGGAGCCTTCTCTCCCAGCCTGTCTCCACACCAGGGGTGCTCCAGCCCTCTGATCTTCTCTGTGGCCTCCTCTGGACCTGCTCCACACATCTCTGAAACATGAGTGCCGAAACAGGTAACCAAAAGAATTAGTGGCAAAATGAAACACTGAAAGTACATGGTTTGGTGTCTGCATTTTGTGCTTCAAATCAACATCCTAAGTGTGTGTAAAGTGCCTGTTTCCAAAGATGTTGAGTTTGTGTTGCAATGTCATGGTCTGCTCAGGAAGTACTGGTTCTGACCCAGCCAGGAATGACAGCAGGGATACAAGGAATATATTTTGTTAGTAATTTTCTTTTTTTTTCTGTATTGAAATACTGTTCTTCAATTCTGAAATAAATAGCATGTTGCTGGTGCAAAAATTAAGAGGCAAAAGTTGCACAAAGGAGGCTGATAGCAGCATCTGTGTGTTCCAAAGATATCTTAATGAACTGAGCAGATTCTGTGCTTGTCGCATTTGGCCTGTGACTTTTTGTACTTCACTGCAAGAGGAGTAATTTAATATATTCCTGGAGAATTTGTGTAGGAAATGCAAATACTGTGCTTCTGCAAATGCTTCTGAAAATCAGGCTGAACATACATGTTATAACTTCAAGAAATAAATTCAGTTACAAGAGCAATGTTAAGATTTGGAGGAAGACTTTTTTTTCCCAATGGGCAAATTATTTCTTACTTGCCCACTGCAGGGTTTTTTAATCTTCCCTGGGAAAAAACCCACATATTTGATTACAGTTCTTCCCTACATAATTCTAAGGTCTTGGAGAGCAGCTCCAGTGTCACCTCAGAGTGATTCTCTGAATTGTCATGTGTAGGAATTACATGCTGTGACTAAATGTGTGATGCATCCAAGTGGGTGATAAAATTACATTGAAATATATTATTTATTATTTAGTTATTAATGTGCAGAGGCCTCTTGCATCTTTCTACTTTACATCTAATTGTAGCTTGTATTCTGTGGAAGAGAATTCAGTAAGCATGCAGGGCTTAAATTTTGGAGCAGAGGGGTATGAGCATGGACAGGGTGTGTGGTACCTTTTCTACATTCTATTTCGATAAACTATTGCATTCTTTGTAAGAGTACAGATTATATAAATCCATCTAAGCCAGCAGTGCTTAATTGTTTTAAGCCATTTCCTTTTCTGTCATCAACGGTGTAAATGAAAGAAAAAGAAAAATAGTGCATTACAGTATTTGTCACTCACTTGGTCTGTGCCTTTAAGTGAAGTTTTAGAATTGTATGCCGGGTAGAAATATTTCTTTGATGACTTGTTAATAATGCTTTCCTTTTTCCCAGCTGGATTCTGTCCTGCAGTAGTATTAACAGCTGCAAGATGTTCCAGTGCAGAGTGTAGTGAAGGATAAAAACAGAGACAGTATTGGGAAAGTTTCAGAATAAAGGCTCAGGATGGACAAATTGCAACTTTCCCTGTTTTCTCCAATTGCTCCCAACTCCTTTTTTTCTTGTAAATGGGTCTGTCTTTTTGGTTCTCACATCTTGTGTTTAGTTTCTGCATTCATACATTTAAATCCTAGGCAGTGTGTAGTGCTCAAGCTCCTCGTACCATCTATGATTTTTGAATATATTTAGGAAGACTTTTAAGATTGTACATGGCAATGTAATAGAAGAATGGTAATAGTCATGAAGGTCAGACAAACATTTTAAAACCAAAACAGCAGTTGTGTCTTAGCATGTTTTAAAGGCAAAACATGTGTTTTAGATAGCAGCTGTGGAATTTGCTTTGAGTTTAGCAGATTCTTTACAACTGGAGAACAGTTTAGCAGTATGGAAAGTAACTGTTGTATCTACTCATTCTGCTTGCTGACACTGATGGGTGTTTGTTTCCTTTTAGATGCAGTTTCCACATCTGCTTACTCATCACCAGCCAAAAGTTTGGGAGACCCTGGAATAACTCCACTGTCTCCATCACACATTGTGGTAAGAAATTCACTCTTAACATATACTGCATGCTTACATTACCTTCTCCTGCCTGTTTGGTGGGGCATAATTTCTTTAGAGTTGTCATTTCCTCTATACTGATTCCCTTTATGTTATCCATAGTATTAAGTGAGATTTTGGTCACACTGGAGTTGTTGACAGAGCTCTGATTCCTTTCATTGGGCTCCCAGTTTTGCTGTTTTTCATTTGCTAAACTTGTAGACTACATATTTTTATATCAAACCACAGGGGCTTCTTGATGCTTAGGGTTCCCAAGGTCTGCCCTGTCTTTACAACTGATTTGTTTAGGCAGTCCCTGAAAAAAAGTGTTTTTTTTCTTTCAGAAAAAAAAGAAGAATATGTAGGGTACTCAACAGTAAAACCCAGATTCTCAGAGAAAAGAATCTGCTTCAAGAGAGAGAGGTAGAAGCTCAAAATAGAGCTAATTTGTTTTATTTCTTAAGGAAAATAAATTCTGTAAGCTTTTAGAGCTACAAGCATGTCCCATAGGTAGTGTGTTTTAATCTCTTGTACATCATGTTGATTTTGTTGGTAAACTCCTATTAAAACTAACTTCCACCTGTTCTTAAGATCACCTGTATAATTTGTAGCACAGTACATGCAGTGTATTTCACGTTATTGCAACAGAACATGTTTTTATCCTTGTCAGCCTCCTGCTTTAGCTTTCTGATGCGAGTTCAGAATTGTGCAAAAACCCATCTTCAGGATTTCCAGTGCTCTCTCTCATAGTTTTTTGCTCTTATTCCCTTTTTTCTCTACTCTTGAAATTCCTCTTTTACTTCCATCGTACTGATGAATTACGTCATATTTCACTTAGATTTGCTCCTTAAACTCTTCGAGGAAGACATTGTCCAAGTTGAAAAACTTTATTAGGAGAATCCAAACAAATCTTTTATGGTTGGAGGCCAAAACTTAACTGCTCTTGTTTCTCCATTTCAAGTAGCAGATACATGGAGTGATCTTGGAAAATGTAAGGATGATACAATAGAAATGTGCAGGAGGTGGGAGGTGTGGAATTAACAGAGATCTGTGAGGAGTATGGTAGAACACTGTCCATACAGTGAGACCATGTGGCAGCTCCTTTGTGAAGGATAGCAACAATTGCTTCAATCTGTTTCTGGGACTGCAGGCTGAGCAGCCCTGGTGGATTTAGGGCAGCAAGTCTGGTGAAGGGTCTGGAACATATTGCCCTTGACTGTGCTTTTCAGGGATTGCAGGATTACAGGTAAAGGCAGGGAGAAGGATTCAAATTCATCATAAGCAGCTGAACAACTTCCATTATTCTTGCACAGGCAGGAGGAGTGCAGCATGTAGTGCTGGATAAATAGGTGTCATATAAATTCTTCTTTATAACATGGGATATCAACCTTATTGGTGTATTTTAGACGGGTTTGTCTCTGTTATTTTTGAATGGTGATAGAAATACTACATTTCATGTTCATATTTTTGATATTGTTAACTTCTAAAACCACCAAGTAAGTCCCAAATACATCACATTGATGGAGATACTCTTCAGTTGATCAGTTCAAGAAAAAAAACAACACAAACCAGCCCCAAACCCTTAAGTTTTAATAATACAGGATAAGAAATATTCCAAAAATGAATATGAAGAAAGCTTTAATTAGAAAAAGATACATGAAAGTCTCTAGCATATATGTTGAGTCATGTATTGAATTTCCAGTTCCATTGGAATGTGCAGCTTTCTGGTGTCAGCTTTGGTCACAGAGGCAGATTTAGGGAAGTCCTCACTTTCACTGAGGAGATATGCAGGTGTTGCAGAGCAGGACTTGTGACAGGTTACAGTGATTCTGGTCAGTGACTCGGTGTCTGTTTTGCTTCTGCTGTTTAACAGAAGGACTCTGATGCAGACGATGCTGTAGAACAGTTATTTCTTGTTGTTGTGGCTATTGATTTTGGCACAACATCCAGTGGCTACGCCTACAGCTTCACCAAGGAGCCAGAATGTATTCATGTAATGAGGTAAGGGCTGCAATGCAGCATTTAGTTTGTGACTGTGATAACATGGGTTGCCTGCAGTAGCCATAGATATTTTCTACAGGAGCCAGAAGTGTCTGGAATTGCCTGGCATTATCACAGTGTGCAGATTCCTCATGGTTATGACTTTTTGTTACATCTGACTATATTCTGATTTGCTTTAGGAGTCAATGGGAGCACATCCCCTCTCTTGTTTTGCTGAGTTTAGATGATGACAGAGTAAAAGGAGGAATCTGAGTATTCAGAATTGTTCAGGGAGCAGAGTTAATAATTAAGTCAGGATGCCCTTATCTCAGAGACTGATTTTCTAAGGGTCATGGAATCACACTGTGTATAGTTGGGTGTACAGCACCTGCTTACTTGCACTGGGAGTTTGTTTGCCTGATTTAATTTTTGTAGCATTAAATCTGAATCAAATCTATGATAATGATCCATTGATATTGGGAAATAAGCAATCAAAAGGCATGAATGTGAAAATGAAGGTTTGATGTGAAATCTGTCTGTATATATGTGTGTAAAGGACAGGCTTTAGGTGCTGTAATGTAGGGAGTTTGTTTTTATTTTTTTATTTCTTGATTAAATCAGCACAATATAAGTCTATGCAGTCACAAATGCAAAAACTGTTATGGCAGCTACCTGAAAGGTTTTCCCTGCAAACCATTGTTAAAATATTTTATATAATTTTTTAAAAAGTTATAAATAACTTAAAAGATATACAATTCTTATTAAAATTTATTTTAAATGACTATATTGTAACAAGAGAAAGAAATAGATAATTTTAGACATAAAGTATATATGAAAAGCTCAGCCACAAAGATTCTTCTAAACAATGCTGCTGTTACAGAAGTAGGTACTGTGCTGTAATGCTGAGAACAAAAGGTCAAAAAGCCTAATTTGCTGCAGTCCAGTGTGATATACTGCATTTTTCTAAGCAAAGGTGGAAATTGAGTGCAGCTCCCTAAATCTCAGCAGACACTATTGATTGTGCAGTCAGTCTGCATAGTTGGTTTGTGCATGGCTGCAAAGTATTTAAAAGATGTACTGCAGCTGAGGGATTTGAAATACTGTCTGCAGAAAGGTAAATTTAGGAATGGTGTTCTGCCATCCAGTTGCACAGATATCATCTACCATTTGCAGGATGGACAAGTAATGCTTTGCAGGTATTTTCTGCATTTCAGCCATCTCTTGTTCTCTGAGCAGCACAGGAAGGTGAATCAGGCTGGAAATCAAAGGACATGCCTTGTGTTGCTGTCCCAGACAGCTCTCAGGGTGGGCGAGTTGGAACCCTTGTTTATCAATTCCTAGTCTCTTTTGGCAGCAAGTAATTAAAGTTCTTAAAGAAGTTGGATGGAAAAAGGGGAAACATCATCTGAGCAAGCCTAAATTGTGTATAGAACAACTCCACGTTGTTCCTACAAACTCTGCAGATATTTTAGATGTGTGAAATCACTGCTGTTCCTGTGGAAGTCCTTGAAATGCCTTGGACTTGAGTTTTACCTTAGGACCTGCTTTTGCTGTTGGATTCACATTACAGATCAGATTCTCCTCACCAGAATTCCTGCTGTCACTCACTGGGACACTGAAATGCAGGTGCTGAGAGTATATTCCAAATCTTAATTGACATTTTGCTACTTGTGGCTCAAAACACGACATTTTCTTCCTTGTACAATAATGACAGCATGTGATTTCAGACTTCTGTAGCTATGATATGAGATACTGATGTTGAAAGAAATTAAATAAATTACTTCATGTGTTTCCAACTAGAGGGAGGGAACTTTATTTTTTTTTGGGGGGGTGGTGTTGCATGTATATTTCCAGCAGGTATTTCAAGCAGTGCAAAGTATTTTAATATCAAGAATGATTAAATTTATTTTTTTTAAATAGATATTTCTGTCTGAGAAGGATTTTGACATGATATAGTTAAAACAGACTTACCAAATGATATATGTAATATTTTTTATATATATTTATATATTAATACTCATGAAATAATGAAATTCAGTTAAAAGAATGGTGTGTTTATTAAGAAAAGTCTTCAGTAGTTCAGAAGGTACTAAGGGGCTCAAACTCTGTATATAATGAGGCTTACATATAGGATAACTTACAAATATTTCAGCAGAGTAAATGTAACTTCCCTCTGGCACTTGAGAATGTTGACATTAAAATAAAGCATAGCAGTGATGCATGGTCCTCTCTGCTTCTTAACATTTTTTCCACCTTCCCTCCTTAGTGTTGATCCTTTCCAGATACTTAGATTTCTGACTGCCTTTTAATAAAGCTGCTTTTCTCTAAAAGGGTAAGATGGGTTTATTTAGGAGGTTCTACTTTGGAGAAGAGAAAATACACAGGGCTTCAGCACCAGGTTTGAGTGTAGTGTCAGCAGTGCCATGATACTTTTTAGGAGGCAAATAAAGTCATGTTTTTAACTGTGTGTGTTTATTTGCTGTGATGCCCAATGCTTTAAAAAAAGAAAAAAAAGAGTTCATAAGCACTGACTGAACAAAGTTCTTTAAGCATACATTTATCTTTAAATGTATGAGTGGCCTCACTCATCTCAGCATGTTTGGAGTTGGGTGTGGGTTTGTAAATGTTCAGTGAATGACTTCACTTTGATTGCAAAACACTGGTTACTGTTTTATCAGTTTTAGGTAGTACTGACAGCTCCTGAGGGTTGTCCCAGCTTCTGTCACAGGTAGCTGTGGTTCAGATTCTTTTGGCAGAGTGAATGTGTTACAGTGAGTGCTGTTTGCAGCATAACTTGAGACTGGAGGAAAAGCATCAGAACTGCCTGGCCATGAGCTCAGCCCTTCAGTGAGCAGGGCAGTGCCAAAGCCACACGGAAAATTTGCTGCTGTAGTAGTTAATAGCATCTCATTTGGAGTGAGTACATGAAATATTACACTGCTCTGAAAAAATCCTCTTGATTTATATGCACTTACATGAAGTTACAGATGTTTTGGCTACTGGCGAGATAACATCCAGCTGAATGGGAGTATTTCAGAAATGGAGAAGAATAAATGAAAAAATGCTTGTGGCTATGAAACAAATTGCAGTCTGTCTTTGGAAGGAGGGAGAATGTGGTCTCTTTTCAGTGCAACTTCAGGTTTTTCCCCTATCCCTGTTTGACTGTAATTATTGGGAGACACACACTTGCCTTTTTTCTGCATACACACTGCTGTAGCATTCAGCTGCATTTTGATGACCCCAGTGTTTCATTTTCTTGACTGTGGTGCTGCAGCTCTGGATCAAATTCTTATCACTCTGCACAAGTCACTCCTTGGTCTGACTTAGCCAGATTGAAGTGTGAGTAAGGGCATTTCTCTAACCTTCATATAACCTCCTGCTTCTTTCCTCACTGACTCTTGTATCTCTATTTTCACTTCTAGTATACAGTTAGGTGCTCTGTGGCTATAAACAAGTCAATGTTGTTTATATTTCTGTTCAGATGCTCCACTTTAGCCCATGAACTCATATGTTTACATTTGAAAGAAATCTACCTTGGTTCTGTTTGAATAGTTTTTTTAACTGTGATTCTGCACTGCAGAAATATTCCCCAAGCATTCACAGCAATTCTGGCTTGTACAGGTTTATGCTTTTGATAGGCATTTCCTTTTTCTTTTCCCTAATTATTGCCATTATTTTGCCTGTATTGATACCATGAAAGGAAACTGCAAATGAAAGTTTCCTTTAGCCCTAGTCCTACTGGCTGAAATCCTCCCCTAACTGGAGTGAGGCAAGGGCTGCACCTGGCAAGAGTGCTACAGCCAAGAGTTACCATTCCCATGCTTTTGCATCTGCTTCTCTCTAGAAAAACATCACAAAGGGGTATTTTTAAATCTCTGATTGCAAATGGTAGAGTTATGCTTCCCCTTCTCTTTCCTTACTGTCCTTTGTGAGACTGAACAGTAATACAAGCCGAGGGCTTTAGAATGTGCTGAGCAATTACTGTGTCCACTTTCCATCAGAAACTCATCAGGAAGCGAACATCCAATTCTCCAGGTGGCTTTGAAAATTTCATCCCGCAGCACTGAACATAAATTTGTCATGATTTAAACTGCACCTTAAGCGTGCTTATTCCGGAAAGAGAAAATGTGCCTGGCCATAATGAAAAACAAAGCAGCATTGTTATTAGCCACAGCCTATTTATGGCATTTCCCACCAGTGACTCAGAATGAATCATTAATGATTCCAAGCAAACACGGTATCAGTCTGTCTCCTCTCTGCTTGCAGCGGGTGTGTGGGATTTAACAATCTGGTGGAATAGCAGTGTTTTCTGTTCATGAGCTGTGAGATCCCAGCTTCTTCACATTGGAACCATATGTTTGCTGTAACACCTACTCAAAGATTTTGGAGTTGACCAAGTGCATTTCTAGCAGCAGGTTAGAAGAAATGACCTGGAGCAGAGCCCTTGCCAGCTGATCACTGCTCAGGGGCTGAGCAGCAGGGCCAGGCAGACTTAGGAAAGTTTTTTTGAGTGGATGAATGTGGAAATCATTCCACTCCTCATCATGCTGTTTCTGCTTTCAGAGCAGTGGAATTGTCCTTTGCACTGAAGGAAGCTCAGATATGTTACTCGCTGCTGCTTTTGCAAAAAAGAGATTTTGCTCTGTGTGATCCAGTGGAATGGTCTGAAGGGTCCCAGCACTTCACAAGATGCCATTCCTTGTTGCTTTGCCAAGTACCAAACCCTTAGACTGCAGTTTTCCATGTCAGTTTTCTGCCTTGGTCTGGAGGTCAATTAATTTTCAATGGATTCAACTGTTTCTGAGAGTTAAATGGAAATTATTTTTTCTGCATACTCTTCCTGTGTCACATAAACAGCTACCACAGAGCAAGGCAGATTTTTTATGCTTCAGAATGAGGGCTTTGGCAGGAGTACGTTCTGAAAGTGCGTTTTGCTATCTTTAGAAAAAGCAATCGACGTGTAGTTTAATAATGAATGCAGTTGCCTGTGTGATCTTAACTTGGCTCCTGTTTGAGCTGTGTTATGATTATGTCTGAGAGCATAAACAGATTTTCCACTGATGCCTTTTTAAGAAAATGTTTTCTGGTAAATGTTTGTTTCTCATACAGAAAGTACTTGTATATGGTGGGGGGAGGAACAGTAATGTGAATTTCTTCCATTCTGCCTTTTTTTGTGATGGAGAAATGAGGAGACAGGAATGCTCACAGCTGTTTCTACAACTTTCTACTGTCTGACCTTTTTGTCCTGCCATGCCCCCCTTCAGTTCCTGCTGCTGGGTGTTCCCATATTCGGTGTTCTTATTTATTTCCTTATTTATTTCCTTATCCGTTCTGTGGAAGCAGCTTTGGGTTACTTTCCCCTTAATACTTTAATGGGTATCCCTGAAAGATACCTTCACAGTCTTGATGAGATAGGATAGTTTCATTCAGCAGTAGTGACAGAAATATTTTGATGCCTTTAAGGTCCTTGGAGGTCAGGGAAGTCTGCTTCATTTTTGACAGTTTAAAACTTGTTCAGCATTTTGGGAAATTGAAACTTAAAATTCACCAACTTCACATGAGTAGAAAGTGCAGTGCAGAGAGCTGAGCATCTGCAGGCCTGAGTTTCAGGTGTCTAGGAAATGAAGCACATGATCAAATGTTGGTTGAACTGGCTTGTCTTGTTTCACAGAATATTCTGGGGCAGAAATGGAATTTAATCAACCTTCCCATGGTGATTTTAGAAGACTTAAGCAGGTCCATAATTCAAAATGGGAAAAAGATCCCTTGGAAGTAACCATTCATGAAGTCTGAATCATAATTGGAAAGGCCATATTTGGGTTTTTATTAGTAGTGTTCTTGGATAATTACTGATTTAATTTCTTTCCCTCTACAATATTTATTACATGCGTTGGCTTAGGTAGAAATTTTAAGTACAAAACTGTTTCCTTAATTGTGTATGGCTTACTTCAGGGAACCTGTGTTCTTATCTGAGTGTGATATATCCTTAAGAATTATACACTAACCACAAAAATGTGTTGAATTACCTGAAATGAAAATTGCACTCCTTTTTCTTAGGTGGGAATAAAACCACTTGATTTTGCTATTACAAGGTTTGAAATTACTATCTTTGGAGGGAAAAACAATCTGTGCAATTTGCCACCAGAGTGGTTTTTCTCATGATACACTTGTTTTTTCCTGCTGCTCTAACCTTGAGCATCACTTACTGGAGCTGTTTCACTTTTTGGCCAGACGATGGGAAGGTGGAGATCCGGGTGTTTCCAATCAGAAGACCCCAACCACTATTCTCCTAACCCCAGAGAGAAAGTTCCATAGCTTTGGCTATGCAGCAAGAGACTTCTACCATGACTTGGATCCCACTGAATCAAAGCACTGGTTGTATTTTGAAAAGTTTAAGATGAAGCTGCATACCACTGGTGTAAGTAATACCCAATCTGTGTTTGCTACTCCAGTTGTTTTCCTCTGAACACTACTAAATTTTTGTTAACTAGAAGTGAAGAATCTCTACCTTTAGAGAGTAAAATGAGTAAATTAAACTCTTCAGTTAGCATTATGATTCATATATTGTTTCTCACTGCATTTGGCAACTGTATCATGCCAGCCTTCTGCTTAGATCTTAAAAGTTCAGGATCTTCTCTGCTTAGAGCTTCTTGTGCTGTCTGGGGAGTCTGCATGGGGTTGGTTTGTTCAATAAATGTGGTCAGCAGAAATGGGATACAAGAGCCAGGCTGAGCTCTAGAGCAGCTGAGCAAATTCACCCAGAATTCATTCTCAGAGCTGCTAGGGCTAGTCAGGCTGTTAATTTGACATGATTCCTACTGATTGTGTTTTTGTCTTTAATCCATTCTAGAGCTTTGGGAATCTGCCAGTACTTTCTGTTTTGAGGTGTTTTCTGGTTTCATCTGTTGGTGGGAAACAAAAAAATCCGTAATTTTAACTCTTAACTTGGATTCATTATCTTGCATGTTAAACTTTATTGCAGTTATTTGCAGATGCATCTATTGCAGTTGTTTAATATTTAGTCCATATTTCTTTCTCTGCCTGCAGCTCTCTGTAGGCATGGTAAACGTTCAAAAACAAAGTTTAAAATAAGCAGCAAAGTGTCATGCTCCAGGAAATTCAAGTGATGAGTTAAATCCTCTTCAGAATGGTTTTGTCACTTTTTCCTAATCAGGTGAATAATGAAGAGTACTCTGTCCTCAAGCAGTGGGAATTAATTTGATGTTTGCCTTTTTCTTTTAATAACTTCCAGTTATTTTCTTTCATGTAGAATCTTACCATGGAGACAGACCTGACAGCTGCAAATGGCAAAAAAGTCAAAGCACTTGAGATATTTGCTTATGCTCTGCAATTCTTTAAGGAACAGGCATTAAAGGTGGGGTAATGATTCCTTATAAAGATTTTCTGTATTTATAACTAGTATAAATATGAGCTTAATATTTTAGCCTTGCCAAGCTTTGACCTAAGTTGTATTTGATGTAAACAAAGCTGGGCAGGTATAGGAACTCTGGGCAGGCTCTGGACTCTGGAGAGCTCACAACAGCCTGAAGTAATTTCCCCTTGCACAGGTCGAGCTTGATTCACTAATAGCATCACTGTGATGCAGAGTTCTGAATAGCTTTTTACTGGCTTAGGTATTTTCTACTGCATTTTTAATAGGAAAAAAAGATGGATTTGACAAGAAAATTTAAAAGATTATTATATTCCATTTCTGATTTGAGATGTTGCAGTGCTCATTTCTTGCAGTTTTCTTTGGTCACAAGATCATTTTTCTTATTTTCCAATGGAATACATGTCCCCAGTAAACACATTTTGAGATTTTAAATCTCATTTAAACAGTCAGTTGTGAGTTAAGTAAACATTGGCTTCCAATGTGCCACTACAATGTCAGTGTGAGCAGAGCAATTCCTGGGTCAAATCAGAGCATTCATCCAAGCAAGTGGTGTTTAAAATAGCCTGGTGGTTAAAAGGTAACCTACTTTTTTGAATGGGTTTAATTTATTTTCTCCGAGATCCCAGTCTGTTCCTTATGGCTGCAGAGAAACAATCCTGCCACTACAACTCAAATGCCTCATCTTGTCAAAGACATTTTTAACTATACTTTTTTGGGGTTGGTTGTGGAGTCACAGGCTTAGACCTGTGCACAGACTGGGGATACTTTTGGCAAATATAAAGATAAAAATCCCGTAGATTTGCTGTGCTGCCTGCTCAGGGCTACATCCTTTTCCTGATGTTAAGAACTAAATCCCTGGCATTTGTGAGTGAATCCTGGAACTAATTAGACAAGCCATGTAAGTGAGCTGTTACTTTGGACTGTACTGTGTCTGTCTGTGGTGCCCTGTGCAGTATAAAGGTGCTACTTTTCCAGCATGGATTTTTGAACTGCAGCATAGCTAAACAAACACAACACCTTGGCTCAGCACATGCAGAAACATTTTTTTTTACATTCTAAAGGCCTGTTGTCCACCTTTCTGAACCTTTCTCTGTTTGGATGGAGATTTAGATAGGACATATGGTAATGACATTTTACTTGGAACCTTGCCCAAAACATGTCACTATATCACCTAATTTGCAAATGCAGTACAGACTTTCCTCTTTTTTAAGGGGAGAGAAAAAAAGGACAATAAAAGTACTAAACTAGTCTTGAATGTTTGCTTAAAGCAAAATTTTGAAGGACCAATCAGTCATTTTTTTAAAGGGGTTAACTGTAACTTCCCCTTGTTAACTGCATTATAAAAATTTGATTTAAAGGTAGGTGATGTATAAAGAAGTCATTGAAAAATTCAGATTGTAAAACATAGATGTTCATGAGTGATACCACAAATATTTTTCTCTGTATTAATCAAGATGTAAGTGTGAATTCTTCAAGCAAACAGAAAACCCCACACCATGGCTGAGAATGTACATAAATATGCTGTAATATTCTGTAAATTGCTACTTTTGCAAAAGCCAACTTTTCTACTTTATTTTGAGCAGTAAAGTTTTCTATAGCCCTGCTTGAGAAAACTTCAACCTTAATCCCACCTTTTGGTACAGTAAAGCATTCTTGGCAGGTTGGAAGTAATTCTGATTTGTAGCATGGATGTAACGGAAAAAAAATGAAAAGAAGGTTACCATTAGCAGAGCCAACAGAAAAGAATGTTTTCCTGTAGACACTCATCGTTTTGCATTCACCTCGATTTTCCTTTATTTCCTTTTGTTTTCTTTCTTAGGAGCTCAGTGACCAAGGAGGCTCAGACTTTGAAAACACTGAAGTAAGATGGGTCATTACAGTGCCTGCCATTTGGAAGCAGCCTGCAAAGCAGTTTATGAGACAAGCTGCCTACAAGGTAATATTACAGGCTGAATGTAGAAATACCCCTTTAAAACCCTAGTTTATAAGCTAAATGATAAAATGTATTTGGGGAAAATTAGTATAAATTGTATAAATGCAGTCTAGAAATGTTGAAAGAGGAGTTAACTCTACCAAGCAGTAAGCTGTATATGTATTCACCTCTTAAATAAATGCCTTTTTCTTACTATTTACTTTTATATATTGGTGTCCCTCGCTGCAGACTCTGATATTTTAGTCATCTTGGACAATGTATTCCTGCTGAATTCAGTGCACATGGAACAGATGCAGTTTTGAGACCCTAGGGAAAGTTGAGTTTAAAATACTGGACACAGTTTTGTTTTGTTACTTTCTTTAGGTCATCACAGACTTTTAAAGTTTTTTTTAAAAAAACGGAAGAAGGAGGGAAAGAAAAGAGCCTGCTTGGTGGGACTTTTTTTCCAGTTCCCATTTTCCCACAGTAGGAGTGAAAGGACTGTGTACTGGATAGTCTGGATATAAAATAAATTCAAATGTTATTTCCACCAGTAAGAGGTTTATCTGCATTTAACTCTTTTCCCCCAGCTGCCCTTCAGATATGTGCACTTTCCATATGCATGTTCTTTATTTCAGATTCAGTTTGTGTCTCTAATACATGAGAAGTACACATTCTTCTTTTCATCAGGATATTAATTTTTAGTTGTTTTTCTTTTTTTTTTTAATTTTTGGTCAGAGACTTGCGTAACCCATTGGCAGCAGCTGAGCAATGCACAGTTTGTAAAATATCTTCTAGTTCATGACTAATTTGCAGAGTGCTCCTGGGAAGCACCCAGATTTTTCTAACTCTGTTTCTAACTATCTCTAATGTTGAGCAACGTTTTTCTTAACAGTCTGTATTGTGGGATTGCTAATGCTAGTGCCAGAAGCAAAACACTCTTAAAGTTCTGATGGAAGGACACGGTTGTAGGTAAATCTGAAACACTAGAGACCCATTCATTATCTCTGTATATTGTTGTCTGCCTGCTGTCCGTGTGCATGTGTGCTCGTGAAGTGGGAGCTGTGTAAGGAGCAGGGCAGGGTTCAGGTAGATCTCTTGGCATTTCTCATTTGTGGCACAATGGAATGTTGTTAATTAGTGTCTGTGTCTGTGGTTGTGTCTGTGGTTGTGTACTTCTATGGGCAAGCTTGGCAAACAGCAAGGACTGACAAGGCTTTTAACTCGGGGTGTGTGATCCACTGCAGGAAAACTTGTGTTTAGGGAAATAATTCATGTTAACTTGACACATGGCTGATTTTTCTCAAAGCAGTGCAGAAAACAGAATTCTGAATTGCTGTTCAGTCTTTCAGATTCCTATTGCTGGATCCAAATATTCTTCATGGATGGATCAGAAGTTGCAGCTCTTGTTAGCTATTGGAAGATGGAAGCATCTTGAGAATAAGGGGCATCATGTAGAGAAAAGTGTGAAAAGGCAGTGGTAGAAACCTTGTAACTGGAGACACACTGAAGTACAACCACCAGTCTGAACTGAGAGTTAACTTGCAGAAAATATTAACGAGCTGTGGAAATCTGCTGAGCAATCCATGTCAAATGAGGTAGCTGCAAGAGAACTAAAGTACTAAAACAGCTTCACTGTCACTGGTTCACAGTGTAAAGCCCAGCCTTTCTGGAATGGTTAAGTAGTTGTCTAGGCAAAGCTAATGGAATTAATGAAGTAAAGTAAGGAGTGTTGGAAATCTGCTTCTGTGCTCAACATCCACCAGCTTTTGACCAACCTATGATGTCAGTGCACCTCTGATGCCCCCTCATCTCTGCCTTGCCTTAAACAAAACATTGCTAACCTGGAACTCCTCATCTGCCCAAGGGCTCCTGCATTGTCCCCTTCCAGCTGCTGTGCTGCTTTCTCAGTGAATGAGTAATCTGAGCATTCCCTTCAACTCACAGTTCTTCCTCTCTCTTTCCATCCAGCCTATCAAAATCCTGCTAATTCTGCCTGCATGACAGCTTTTCCTGTCTTTGCACACTGCTGAGCTTTCATCCAAGCTGTCAGTGATTTTGCATCTTGGTTACTGCAACATCATTTCCTTGCCTTCAGCAGCTGTAGTCTGGTCTGGTTTGTTTCTCTTCAGAATATTGCCACTGAAGAGTTTTGTAGCCTCACATTTGACAGGGAATCAGCACCCATTTGAGTCCATCCATGTCATCTAAGACATAAGCTGCATGAACATCTGTATTGCTTACTTATTTTCCTCTCCTGAAACCCTTTTTTTAAATGCTGGGGTTTTTCATGCCTACAAAAACTTGACTGTGATTAACCTGCTTACATAGAAAACTACTCCTCATTGCTTCTTGCTGTTACTCTGCCTGCCCTATCTGTATTCATCTTTGGTGCTTTTTGTATCCTTAACAGTTTATATAGCTGAGTTATTACCTCTTTGAAGCAGGTATTCATTTATTATCTCTGGGGCCTTCTGAGGGACTAAGTCCGGCAGGTTGTAGAGAGTTCCATGTCTTTACAGATTATTTTGCTGAATCAAAATAACTTTATTCCTGAATAACAGCTCACAGATGCTTTTTCCTGTAGCTTATGCTTAATTGCCATGTGTCCAGAGATGGTTCTAAAGCTCTGGGACGCTTGCTGAGGTGTGGTCAGAACTGGAGAGAGATCTGTGGCAAGATCAGTGTCAGCTCTGTAGGACTCACTTAGCTTTAAGTTTCCTTTCCCAAAACACGTCTACTGAGATTTGTGTGCACTGCATCAGAGTTCACTACATCCTTAGTAATGACTTTTAGTGTTTATAGTCATATTTGCCATTCTCCCCACCAGTAAAATACAAGGCATCATAAATAGTATCAGCTTCTCTTGTTTCCGTGTCCCACTTTTTCTGCTCCACATTCTTTGGGTGCGGTAAGTGCGGAGCAGAATCTGCAGGCTGGAATTCCTTGGACATGCTAATAGGAATAAAATCTTAAAGAGTTTGGAGTGTGACAGGAATATATTAATGTAGAAGGTGTAAGATAAGTAAAACATGGTATAACAAATGCACTCAGGGCAGGGCAAAGGAGAGAGAGAAGGCTGGTGCATTTTTGTAAGGTTGCCCAAAATAGTCTCTGGGCTTGCAAACTTCAATCAGTTGGTCTAGTCTGAGATACTGAGGGTTCTTTTCTTTATAATATGAACTCTTGAGTTTTGAAACTGAGTTTTACAGCTCTGAAGTAGATTTATTTTTCAATTACAAATTGCAAATAAAATCATTTGCATGGTAAGCTCATATAAACAAAAAGAGAGGCAGTTCTAGGTTATAGGACTAAAGCGTGTGAGCCTCAAATTCCAGGGGCTTTATTTAATCAGCTCCTATTCTGAACATTTATTATTGTTTTCACATCAGTTTGGTCATGGAATGTGCACAGTGAGAATTATTTAACATGTTGTGTTCGGAGGTCAATGACATTACATTGATCAATACTGCTTTACTCTGGAGAAACCTTCAGAGAAAAATAAACAAACTTGGTGAAAGAATAATGTGACAGCGTAAGAAATTCCTTGCTAATAAAAACATGACATGAAGTATATTTGATTTTTAAAAGGGGGCTTTGGAGGCTTCAGCAGATTGAAATTTGTGAAGCTACTCTTACTCCCTCATAAGTCTGTTCTTCTCTACATAAAACACATGCAACTTAAATTTATTTGTGTAGGGACAGCATGACAGGCTTCTGCTATAAACTGCATAAGAAGGTGTAAGCTGGTTATTTTTCTGAAACAGAACTTGTTAGTGAGGCAGAAGTGTGTTAATACATCATCCATCCTGGTCATTTGTAGCTTGTGGGGGTCTGTTGAGTCTCTGATTTCACTTTTGTGATATTAAGATCTTTTTAATTATGAGGATTAAATTGTTTATCGGGTGATGTTGGGGAGGATTCTGCATCTTACAGCTATGTTTAATTAATTTAATTAATTAGGAAATTATAACTAATTGAGGGGTGAAGATTACAGAGTAGAAAATGTGTACTAATTGATCTCTGCTCACACATTTGAGTTCCTCAGCCAGGTTCACATGAAGGCAGAGGTATCTGCTAATCCAGTTCTACATTTCTGTTTGTTCAATTCTGTGGCACAAGTTGGAGCATTTGGAATTTTTTCTTTTGCTAAACAAGTGAAACAAGAGGTTTTCATAGCATTCTGTGTAAAAGTGAATCAGTGCCTGTCTTAAAAAGTTTGGAAAGACATTTCTCAAGTCCTTAGAAATTGCCTGAAGGCAACTGAAATAGCCAAAAAATAGAATCTTCATTCTGCCTGGTGGAAAGACTCTGGTGGATGGCATTTACCAGCCCAAAATGGAAATGATAGTCTGAAAAGCTGTAAACTACAATCATTAGGGAGTGATAGAAATCCACAAATGTAACTCAGTATGGACAGGGTCTAAAACTAATGGATCTGATTGTAATAAATTCATAGAAAAGGGCAATAGATTGGTCTAAAAGACATCTTAAGATGCCAATATTCAGTTACAGAAAAAAGAAACACGAGCTGAAATTGGAACTGTAGTGAAAAATATTGAGGCAAAATGAGAAAGCCCAAGGTACAGAACAAGATGCAGCTTAGAAAAGACAGCAGGTCTTTTTCTTGGAGCACGTCCTTCTCAGTCAGGGCCACTTCTGTCCTTCTGTCCTTCTGTCCTGAGCCATAAGGACCCACACTGAGGATGTTTCTAAATAAAGGGGAGAGCCTGAGACACGAGGAAGAGACTTAAATAGGAAGAGTCAGGTTTTGCTGTTGTGGTAACTGGTGCATGCCCTGGGTACAAAAAGCATTTCTGGAGTATTATAACATGAAAAATTGAAAAGCTCATGAGAATTTAATGGCTTCATTTTTCTAATGCACACTAGCCATCAAACTTGCAAGTAATGTTCTCCTGCACCTTGGGGGATATAATGTAATGCAGCAAAAAATTCCTGGTAATGCCACTTGGAGCTAAGCTTTCAGTTACTGCCCAAATGTGATCTGTGACAAGAGTCCCTTGGGAAGGAACTGCAGCAACATCACCCTGGAGAAATATGGACCAAATGCCATTGTGGTCCCATTTATCTTCAACTTTTCAAAAAACATGCCTTCTACTTGTTATCATTCAGCAAGATGTGACTCAGCTTTAGTAATGCTAATTTGGATTTATTTGTGGTCCCAGTATCTGAGATAGTTTTTGAGGAATGAGAGGGCAGAGGCACAACAAAACAAACAATTGGTTCAGACGAAAAATGTTGGTGATTTCAGTCTCTTGTGGTTGTTCCTTACCTAATAAATGATCCAAGATTCTTCTTCTTGGAAAATTGTGTCTGGGATTACTTCTGAGACCAAAATGTGATAGACTGGATCTAATGTCCTAAGTAAGGTCTGCTGCAATTACTGGTTTTCTTTCATGTCTCACAAATACAATAAATCCTTTTCTCTCTGTTGATGACCCGGAAAGCTTCTGCCTTGCCTGCAAGATGAGAAGCAAGAAATTATCTTTCTTATGAGCAGTTAATAAAAACTTTTTGTCAAATAGGCACAGGTAAACTGCAGAACCTTCTCCATGAATTGTGAACAAAAGTTCTGCTTCATGATTGTTAGCCAGTGATCATAATTCAGGTATTTCCTGCCTTATGTTCCACCTCCCTTTCTAAAAGAAAAAAAAAAAAAGATTTTATAAATTTAAAAAGGGGAAATTGTAGTACAAAATCCAAAAGACCTGGTAAGTATAAATTTTATTAATAGAGTCAAACAGTCTACACAGTCCCAAAGAATTCCAAGCTCAGGTTGAAAATAAAAGTATATAATATATATACTATATAAAATATATATAAAAGTAGATAATAAAAGTAATGTATAAAATATTAAATATAGAAACGTTCAGGTAAAGCAATTTGTACTTTTAGCTGGGTAGCAACACCAGAAAAATAAATTGAGGCAGTCTGACTGTGCTTAGCAAAGGCATTTATCTCAATCAGACAGCCTAGCTGTCTGTAACAAACTGGTTCATCTAATCAGTGGCCACACAAAGGCAGCAATTCTGGCTGGAGCCAGTGCAGCTCCACACATTCATTATTTTAAGTGTGCTGAAAATAAAAGTCACGCTTCATTATGGTTCCAGGTGCCCCATTTGTTTTCTTGCTTTTCAGAATGAGATAATGCCATAGTTTCTAGGCAGCCATTAAGAGGGAGAAATGTTCCATGTTATTTCTTACCTCAGGAATAGCTTCACTGACAGGTTAATAAACAGAAGTGAAGTATCAAATGGATTCTGCTTTGGCCCAGAGTAACTTGCTAAGTAGCATGATCAGGTGTGTGCATGCACAGCCAGCCAGGGTGACTGTTCAGAGCCTGAGCACCCTCATTCCAGCAAACTTCAGCAACAGCTCCACTGAAAACCTGGGTATTGCTTTGAGTACTCAGAAGTTGATGCTTCTCCCTTAGTGGGTTGTTTCACAAAATTCGTTCTCAGTGATTTGCAAAATGTTATATAGGAAGCATGTAGCAGAACTGAATGCAAAAGCTGGGTTTCAAGTCCATGTCTGCTATTTGTATCCTCATTTTTTTTTAAGCATAAAGACCATTTTTACCCCTACAGCCAATGAATGAATTAGGAGCTGAATTTCCTTCTCTGACAAGACACTAGACTGAGTCAGATAATTTTTTTTGAGTGCAGATTGCATTAGTGTTGTAAACTCAACTTGTGCATCCCTGATTCATTGAACCAATTGCTTTCCATATATTGCATCACTTTTTAATGTGACTCATGGCTGATGTTTCCAATTACAAGACTGCTTGAGGCTGTTGTGCTCTATATATTTTTAGCTTTAAAATATATATTAAAAAAATGTGCTGTGACAAATGCTTCCTTGTGATTCCAAGATACTTGAACAAAAGTTCTAATTACAATCCATACAGAAACCCTGTGAGGACCTGAATAACTGCAGGCTTGTAGCAGTGAGGCTGGTACTGCTGTCACCCTGTCAGACAGGATGGGCTCCCTCTCACTGATGCACTCAAGGGTTTGACACAAGAGTCACAAAGACAAGGAGAGAAAAAATGTGTAAGTCCTTAGCCTTTGGGAAGGATTCCTTCCTGCAGTTCTGGCCTTTCTCAGTGTAGAATACCTGCAGCATTTTAGTGGCACGGAGGCATTAATTGGGAATGTTGGTTGGGGATCATCTAGCCCAACCTTCCAGTTGAGGCAGGGTTATTGCCAACGCTGTGCCAGCAGTGGCTTTACTGAGTCAAGGTTTAAAACTCTCCAAGGACAGAGATGTGTTTCTGAGTAGCTGTTCACGTGCTGCATCACCATTTTAGTATAAAAGAGGTTTAGTACCCAGCTTAGACCCCACAAGCTGCAGTATGAGGCTTTTGTCCCACCTCCTATCTCCTGGCAACTGAGAAAAATTGTGTTCTGCTGTCTTTGGACCTACCCTTCAGAGAGCTGCAGGCAGCTGTTCAACTGCTTCTTGGCCCATAAGAGTTTTATTTTAACTGTAAGTAAAATGCTATTCTAAACCTCTTGGTCCTTCAGCATACATTGTCATGCACGACTGTTAAAGGGGAAGTGGCATAACTGTTAACTGGAATTAATTTCTGTGTTGTCTAGTGAAGTTCACCAAACCAGCAGTTCAGGTGCAAATGTGAAGTACCTTTTTCTATCCTGACTGGCTGCAGATGAGAGGATTTCACCCAAAAATCTCTTTCACAGGAGCTTGCAGCTTGTGAATTCCCTGTTTGAAGTGGGAGCTGCAGCAGGTTCAGCCCAGGAGAAAAATGTGGGAAGGTTGTGAATTTTCAGTGGGTTAAGTTCTTTTATACAGGCCTCTGCTATGGACAAGCCCTGGGAATTCAGAAAGCACTGCCAAGCCTACGCCCTGGTGTTTCAAAAGCAGGGAAGTAGAGTATAAATATATAGTGACAGTATCTACTTCCTCAGGCAGAAGGGAAAATGTCTGACGCCCCAAAAGAGCCCTCTCAGGATAAACCCAAGATCGTAAGGAAGGTTCAAAAGCTGATTTTTGTTTTGGATTTCATCCTTCTATGCCTTTTGTATTATTTCATCATTTACGTTTGTGCAAATTGAGTAAATGAGAACTATTACAGGGGTCTCTTAGCCTCCAGCTTGTGCTCCTCCATTAGTGGCTTTTACATCTTCAATAGCTTGTATTCCCCTCGTCTGCAAAATGAAGTTACTACTATTTTACCATAGCCTGAGATGTCCTTTATGCTTTCTCAAGCAGTTTTCTCCCAGAGAGATGAATATCTTAGTCCTGTCCCTGAGCTATACAGATGGAGGAGCTGACACTGAAAGAATTCTGCAGCTGTGATAATTATCCACAGTGTTCTCATTTGTGAAATGCAAAGTGTCAGTGATACCTGATCAGGCTGGGATGAAGGACAGTCTATGCTACTAACATAATTTTAGTTCAACCAGCAATAATAGTGTGAAAATGTATGCATTCAGGTATATCTGTTGTGTATATGCATGTATGTGTAGCAAATGTTAAGAGAAAGCAAAATGCTCTCAGTTATGTGAAGCAAAAAGTGTCTCTGTGACACTGTAGACATCAGATCTTTGCAGGATCAACCACCACCCAAACCTTGTGTTGAATGGATTTTTAGTAAAATGTCAATACTCAGTTTTCATCTGTGCTCTTATATCCAGAGTATATAATTTTGAGAGGAGGGAAGCACCCAGCAGCTCTTCCTCCTGCCTTTGGCAAACCCAGCCTCTCTCCTGTGGTCACTGAGAGGAATCTTTAAAAATCCTGTTTATTTTGTGGTTGTTGAGTAATTTTAAGAATCTGTCTTTGAAGAGAAAAGTGAGCAGAGCTAACTGGGCTGCCTGACCTCAGTCTATTTTATTTACCCACGATATTTCCTGTACTGCAGCACTCTTCATCACTCTGCAGTCTAAGGGCAAAGCATCAGGGTATGTGATGGTGTAGTGATTTTCAAACATCGTTTTTGAAGGCTTCTCCAGGCTGAAGATCCAGCAAAAGTGCATGCACTGTACTTTTCCTGCAGCTTTGTGGTACCCACTCACCCCACTCCCTGCCAACCCTGCTTCCCCTCGAGTGCCTCTTTGGGATAATGCTGGGAGTCTTTTCCCATGTTGCTCATCCTCTTTCCTGGCACGCACTGCCTCTGTAATTAGATCTCAGTCGTTTATTTGTGACATCCCAGGCTGATGCCATAGGACTGGAGAAAGTGCTAGCTAGTGAAAAAGGAGGAGGATTAGAGGAGCTCACTTACCAAGGCACTAAGTGGATGGTGTTACCATGAATCCCTTAACACAATGAACTGATTAGTTTAAACAGTGGAAGTTTCACAAGCCACTTAATTTCCAGCCGCTTTTTTGTCTTGCCTTGATTCAGCCTCACAATACTTACTTCATGCAGTCTGCACAGTGCTTAACTTGCAATCATGCCTTTCCTCTTGTTCCTAATTATAATAAGTATCTTGGAAAATAGAAAAATGTTGGTGTTAATTCTCAGCTTCTCTTATTTTGGTTGAATGATGCCCTGCAGAGCTTCATTTCCTCGTGAACCCCATCGTCTTTACTGAGCTGTTTCATGGGATCCAACTTCTAAATTTTGCATCTGGTGCTTACAAATGGGGCTTTAGTGGAAGCTAAAGGTTTTTCCTACCAACCAGAAGAATGGATCACTGTATTTGTCTGGTCTGCAGACAGTCACTTCTGAAGTGATTAAAGTAGTGCAGTCGCTGGAGGTGACAAACTGGGAGTGAAGAATGGGGAGCAGGGCTGTGGTGGAGCTGTGATGAAGCTGTTCCTGCAGCTTCTCCGTGTGCTCCATGTGCCACAGGTGGAAGTGGGACCTTGGGGCTTGGGGAAGAGTAGCATTTGGCTGTGACACTGAACTGGAGTTCTGTGGAGGGAATTCATTCCCACTTTGTTGTGGGTTCCTGTGCAACCTTAGGAAAAGCCTTTTAGTCTCTGTGCCGTGTTTTTCCAGCTGTGTAATGAGGGTGGCTCTTCCTCATGTGTTTGTCTGTTTATTTTATTTATGCTACATTTTTGTACCTGGAAATGCATTATTAATTGTGAATGCAGTGCCTACAGTCTTGCAGCAGTACTGAATTAGGTCTTAGATATAACAGATACACAAAAACAGACCTATAAAATATATCAAAGCAGAAAAAAGTAGGGTTCATCCAATCAGTTATTTTAATAAGTTTTATAACTCAAAAGAACAGGTGTACTCCATGTAAGACACGTTTCTTTTGTTACAAATCAGTGGTCAGGTGTTTTTTTTTTCCCCTTTAAAAATATATCTGATATATCTTTCTGAAAAAAAACAAAAAAATGGAGCTTTACCTGTTGCTTTCAATAATTTGCAATGATAGAAATAGGAAACAGGTAACTTGTCAATGATGGTGTGTTTCCTAACATTGTACTTCTTTTGTGGTGTAGTAATAAAGAACACACTGGTGTTTTGTCTGGCTGTGGAAAACTGCAGCTAAATGTTGATACTTCTAATTACAGCAGCATTCAGAGATGAGACATTTTCATCTAGACCTACCTTAAAAAGAGTGACTGCATGGAATATTCTATTGTAATGCTGTCTTTAATGTCATATACATTACAATATTTAAAAAATAAATGTGCATTTATTTTATTACTGAAAGTGATTTATTTTATTTTTTCTGTGTGTTGTGGCATGTGAGGCTGGGTTTTAAAAGCAGCATCTTTTAATCTGTAGTAATGGTGATTCTGCATGTGGAGTGAGTGAAAACAGTTCTCTGAAGTGCTCAGACTGCTGTACTGAGCTGCAGTCCAGACCTCAATATTTGCCTGTGGTGAATTAGTCTAACACTTGTCAGCTGTTCAGGGAATCAGGAATATGTTATGGTCAGTTATGGCTCTCTCCTGGTGACACCTCTCTGGCTATAAAGGCAGAGCTGGTAGCCAGGGTGAGAATTCACCTGCATCTGGATAGTGAAGTTATTTATGCTCCAGTACATGAGACTTTGAAGCACTTTGAAGTTTTCTGCTGCTGCTGCATCTTGGCAAATGAACAGCAATGAACCAGCACACAGACCTGTGCTACTGGAGGGAGTGGGGTCTGGGAGTTCCCTTGTCAAAAGATGCAATCCTAGTCCTCAAGCAAATGAGCAAAGCTGAATTTTAGAGCAGTTCTTTTGATGGTGTTCCTTGCTTCTTCCAGGTGTATAAATGCAGCAATGTCTTGCAAATTAATTTACGAAATTTTTTGTGCTCAAAGAATTTTTGTAATCCCACAATGAGTTTTCCACTTTAGTGTTCTTGGGGAAACTGCTGTCTGCTTCCTTCATATTCCATAAGTGATGACTGCTAATGGGTGTTATGGGAGCAAGGAAATCTCCTTAGCAGGCTGGAGTCAAGACACTGCTCTGTTCTAAAGTCTGCTGTAAGCTTTCCTGGCTAAAAGCAAGTTGGTGTGTCTGTCCCAGTGCCAGAATGATCTCTGGAATGTTGGCTATTGAGACATTGTTGAGACCTGTCCTACTCAAGCCTGTTAACTTGTGATCCCTGGTCTTTATTACAGCAGTACTTGGGCAGCAGTGGGCAAGAACACAAAGTGAGGCAGACAAAAAGCAGAAAGTGTAAAATACAGAGAATTCCCAAATGCCTGCAATTAATAATTTTAACAAATGCATCAGTTTCTTCATGTTGACTGCCTGCTGTTTCCACTCCTCTTTCTCTGCATGCTCAATATTTTTTCCCCATCTGTCCCTTGGCCATAATGATGGGACAGATGTACTGCCTAAATCTTCCTCTTGGAACTTGTATTAAAACAACCTCATTGCTCCCTTCCTCTCCAGCAGTATTTATGTGCTCATGTTTCTTTATCATCTCCCCTTCCCCCATTTTCTCTGTGTTGTGTATAGATGTACAGATATATATGTAATGTGATCTCTTTCATGATCTAAGTAGAAATACTATATACACCAGCTATGAAATATTGTTGCTACATACAGATATTTTTATCTATAAATATGTATGTGTGTATATATGTACATATGTGTGTCTGCCTATAAAAATATGTTTTGGATGCCTTGTACCTTTCAGTGTAAAAGATTCTCTGTATGGTTTTTTTATGATGTGAAACAACACATTATTCATCATAGCTGGGCCTTCAAACTCTGTAAGAAAAGCTTTTAAACTAAAAACCTCAGCATTTTCTTCATGAGGTTCTGTTAGGCTCAGCTGTGCTTTGAACTGTTAAAAACTGTCATTTCTGTTGGATGTTTTCCTCAGGAGATATTTTGGGTATGTTAAAATCATAGCTAGAGAGAAAAAGGAGCAAGAATAGCATCTGCTGTGCTTGGAGGGTCTGAGAACACAGATCCGAGTCCCTGTGCTGCAGGTCACTGCCTTCCTCTCCTGACTGCAATGTGAAAAGTTCATGGTACAGGCTGCTGCTGGAGGAGGGGAGGAAGCAAATGTTATTGTTAATGGTTTACTGTTTGCTTTTAGCAGAACCAGCCTTGGGAGTTTGTACTAAAATTCCCCCTAGAACAGACGATTTGGCAATTAATACAATCTTCTCCCCCCCACCATCTCCAGTGAGGAGATAGCAGTGTGCTACTCAGTTCTTGTCACCTCTGCAAATGCTTTACGTTGTAGCCTTTGGATTTTAATATCCTTAGCAACAAACCATTTTTCCCCTAAAATACAATTTTGTCTTTAGTGCGTAGGTTAGCCTGAGACTTAGAATTGTCTGTGCTGCTGACGCACGCCCAGTGCGAGGAGCAGACTGAGCACTCTGGGGTCCATCCACATTGCTAGGTATTGAAAAAAACCCTCTTTCTGCTCAGTTCAGAGCTCTCACACAACATGATAATGGATTAAGTGAAAACTAAAGCAGGGTAGTCAAGAGCTATTTGTTCTCCAAGCCCTTATTGGATAGAGCAGGAAATGGTGCCCTTAGAATTGCAGCAAGATCCAGATTAGGCTTTTAGCAAAACTCTCCAAGGGCTAAGACAGTTTGTGTGCAGAGACCATACATTTTTGGAATTCTTCAGCAGATCAGATAAATCTGTATGTCAGGGACCCGAGCATTTATTCATATCTGGAATGTTGCTCTTTGCAATGCAACAAGCAAAGCTTCCTGTGTGGAAAAGCTCAGCTGGACATAAGTGATGTTGAAGTGAGCTGGCGTGAAAGCAGCCCAGCCTGTGCCTGCTACATCCAGATGGGTCACAGGAGGGAGTGGGTTTATCCTGGGGCACATCTTCATCCCCAGTACAGCTCCAGGGCTTTACCTAAGCCTGCATCTGTGCTCACATAGGAGTGCTGTGATGGCAGGAGAGTCTGTGCTTAGTTGATACTCTTTTTGTACATTTTGGGGTTACTCTGGCTGCTGTAAATCCCTGTTTTCCAAAGTTTGATAGTTTGGTTGCGAACATTTGTTTCAATGTAGTATTTTTTCAATATATGTTGTCACAGAGCTGGCAAGGTTTTAAATTCTGTAGTATTTGCACAATATTTTCCTTCCCACACAGTTCTGCTAATTTTGGATCATGCTGTTTAGTCCAGTGGATGTAACTGAAGCAGAAAGGTTTGCCCAACAGCAATAAAGGCTGTAAAGTGACAATAATCCCAGTCATGGTGTGCTTGTAAAATAATGAGCAACCATGATTTAAGAGTTTAACTCTTAACTCTTTCTTATTTTAGAACTTCTTTGTTGTTGTTTTGCCTTTTTTATTTTTTTTGTTACCAACAGTGAGGAAGATGCTTCTTTAAGAACCTGTTTATTTTACTTATTAGGATGGAGAGGGTAAAATGAGCCAGCAAATATGAAGGACAGTTTCATGTCTCCAAGTCTCATCCTGGTATTACTTTTTAAACCAACTTTACTTTGAGTTTCTGGCTGCAGGTGTTAATTAGCAAGTAATTCCCACCATGCAGCTGTATGAAAGAAACCAAATTCCAGTCCAGGTCTCCAGACTTTCCATGAGAGTCTGCCTTCATTTGGGGATGCACTGGAGACACCACAGTGTGTGTGTATGAGTTGCAGGCTAGAAGACTGACTGTGGCAGCAGAAAAATGTTCATTTTGTTTTGTTTGCTAGCAAGCTTTAGTACTCAGGCACTTAACTAAAAAGTAATAGCAAGTAACCCAAAAGTTGACAGAAAGAGTTGAAAGATGTCTATTTTAACAGAATATCATTCAGTAGGCAGAAGTACCAGGGAAAATAAATTAAAACAGAGTTTTGTGAGTTCTTTTTTTGAATATTCTTCTTTAAGCCAGTTCTGAGAGTGATGTAGTTACATAAGAACTTGTGGCTTTTTGAAAATATCTGTGTCTGAAGGCTAAAAATCCAATAAGAAAATAGGTAGAATGGCAAATGCTGATTTTATAATGTGGTATTATTTTTAGGCTTGTTCTCATTACATTTTAGGGAACCTGCCCTGTTGTATTTTGTCTCCTTTGTCTCAGAACATATTTAGAATATACTGAACATTTTGAAGATTTTATAAAAGTGAATGTACTTTAAAGCACTGGATTTTGAAATAGAAAATGTTGGTTGTAAGATAAAAGATGCATTACTGGCAAAGTATATTGTACATTCCTATACAGCTAAACAGTGCAGGAACCTCATTTTGGCAAGGACTCTGAATATCTGGGACAAAAAGAAAGACACACATAAAATATTGTTGTGGCAAGGAGAGGCGAAAGGAGGCCAAAAAGAGGCTGGGGCCCTTGTTAGTCGGCAGATTCACAGGTTAATTAGCAGTTCAGGCTTTAGGCCAATTATTACAGGTTTCAAACCGATTTTCTTGGTTTCTCCACCTGTCATGTGCACAAGTGCTCGGTTAGACACTTAGCATGGTAAGTGCATGCAAAGCTCCCCGTTGCAGCCTGTGGAGTTGTGCTGTGCAGTGTGAGCAGGACAATTCCCAGGTGCACACCTTGACCCCCCGCTGCGGGGTGAGCTCTGAGGGGTGACCCAGGGGAGCCAGGGGCTGGGGAGAGCTGAGAGGGTGTGCTGGGCTGCGGGATTGCCACCCCACTTCTCTGATCCATTCTCTCTCGCAGGCAGGAATGGCATCTCCTGAAAACCCCGAGCAGTTGATCATTGCCCTGGAACCCGAGGCTGCCTCTATCTACTGCCGAAAGCTGCGCCTGCACCAGATGATAGACCTGAGTAGTAGGGCACCTGTCAATGGCTACAGCCCGAGTGACACTATTGGAACTGGATTTACACAGGGTACCTCTGTTCTTTCACTCTTCAGATTCTCGTGCCTGAATTTGCTTTGTCCCCGAGGGCTGGTTTCTCACCATTTCTTGTTGTCCTTGTTCTCTTGAAATGTTTCAGGCTGGCATCAGTTTGCTTTTATAAACTGTTTTTCTGCTTACCATGGTTAGACTTGTTTAGATTTTGACCCAGCAGACATCACAGAATGTTTTGGGTTGGAAAGAAACTCAGAACCCTCTGCCATGGGCAAGTACACCTTCCACTAGACCAGGTTGCTCCAAGCCCTGTCCAACCTGGCCTTGAACACTTCCAGGGGTGGGGCATCCCCAGCATCTCTGGGCAACTTGTGCCAGGGCCTCACCACTTTCTTCCTAATATACACTTGAATTTTAGCATACAGGTAGCTTCCTTGCCTTGCCTTTATTTGGGTATTGTGGGAGTCTTTTAGTATTTTCACAACAGTATTTTTCTGCCTTAATTTAAGTTAGTACTTCATGTTGGATCATTTTTTTTCATTTAATTTGTTGAAAGCAGTTATTTGTTTATCTGCCTTTATTGAGGCAGTGCTAAAAAACTGGACCTGCAATGAAACAATTGGTCTGAGGTGTTCCAAAGTATTGGCAGATGCATTTTGATGTCATCTTTGTGAAATACCATTAATGACTTTCAGTGGAACACATGGCATTGGAATGTAGCAATGAATTTGTCTGCGTGTTGAAGAGCAACTGGATAATGCACTTCTGATTTATTGAGCTGGGATCTGTTACTACTGTCAGTGTTTGAAGGGGAGGGACTGCTGTAAGTCACTTGACAGAAGATCTTTCATCACCAGAGTTTTCTGAGCTTGGCAGTTTACAGAAACTGGAGGGAAATAGAGGAAACAGAAAAGGAGAATTGCCTGCAGCAGTAAGATTTGATTGCTGCATAAAGTGCATATTTCTGTATATCTCTGTGAATTGTAAAATTTTCCCTGATACTGATGGTAGTGTGAAAACCTGTCCTAGAAGGAGTTTTTCAGAAGAGGCTGTATTTTATCACATTTGCTAAGTCAAAACAGTAGAGGCAAGTGGGAGGTTAAGCTAGTAGAGCTATTCCTGCACTTAGCAGAGCATATTTTTTTTAGTTAGGCAGAGTGACTACATCATTCTCTCAAATCCATGGCTCCCCTAGCCAGCACTTGTCAGATGTGTTCAGTGTTTGGAGGCCCACACAGAGTACAGGACACAGTCAGTTTTTAGGATTCAGTCCCTTCAGGGCCCCTTGGCTTCTGTCCCCCTCATTTGTGCCCTGAACTATTCCAGCTCCATGTGATTTTACATGAACTCGCTTTCAGACAACACAGGGATTTGCTTCTGGGAAAATAATAAAGGAGTTATCTGGTTAAGGTTTTGAAGCTGGGCAGAATCTGGCAGATCATGATTTCTGCTAATGGGGTTTTTTTTGGGTGGTGGGGGTACCACTCTCATTCTTGACTTTGTATGGTAAAAAGCTATTGGGGATGAGAAAGGTTTCATGTCAAAATTAATGAAAACAAAGTTTGGAGTGAATTAATTTGGGGTTGGAATTAAAATTTCATAAAGGCATGGCAAGCACCCAAGACAAGCTGAGAACAGATTAAGGAGAAAAACCCTTTAAATATAAACAGAGAGAAGCACTCCAAGGACCATATTATTGCTGTGAAGTCAAAACAAAAATTTTAGTGTTCATAGTAGCAAGGATAAGCTTGCTTCAGTTGTAGCTAAAGACTGTTTCTTGTGTTCACTCCTAGCCCACAGGAGGGAATGGAAGGATTGTCTTTGATTTCTGTGGGCTTGACAGGCCCTCACTTGGACTTAGTGCTTGTTCTCTCATGGAATGCTTCAGCTGAGCTCTCCCTGTGCTGCCAAGTCAGTGCACCAAGGCTGGGGCAGCTTCTCTGCATCTTGGGGTCTTTTTGGGGTGGGTGTAAGGGCAAGTGGAGCTGATGCTCTTATTTTCTTATGACAGGCACTATAGAAATAGGAAGCAAAATGTATTCTGTGATTTACATGCTGTTATTTTCAGAAAAAACTTTCACTCATGGCAGGCTGCCTCTCTTGCAGTGTTTTATGAAGTGCCTTTGAAGGTGATGATAACACAAGGAATGTATGTTTTGTTTTTGATTGTTCAGTTATAGAGGTTTATTTAGAAGCATAAATAGCAGAGGTTCTCACTACTCTGCTTTCTCTTGACAGACTGTTCTGCATCTTTTAAATGTCTAAGTAGCAGTTAAATCTTGTAAGTTAATGGATTATTGTAACAGTCTTGCAAGATTGCACTTAGTTTTTAATTGGTGTATATTTTAAATATTGTGAGGGTCAGCCCTGGTGATCAGTGTGTCCTTAAGAAGTTACTAATCTGAGCAGCAGTGCTTCTGGCTGCTGGTTTGGAGGTAGACTGACATCCTGAGAGGTTGGGGAGGTCTGTTTGCCTGAGCATTCAAAATGAGCAGGCTTTGGAAATGTGGGAATATTCTCCCATCCTGGATGGTGTGGGGGTTGTCTGGGAGTGGGCTGGGGCTGTCACCTGCTGCTGTGAGCACAGCTGGCTGCCAGCCTCCCACCCTGCTGCCAGCACACACTGCAAGTATTACAAACCTGCAAGTCACACCTGTTTATGGCTTTCTTACTAGATTATTACTATATATGATTACTTTGTATTGGGTAATTAGTATAGATTAAAAGACAAATAAGTACATATAACAATGTCAAGGAAGATCAGAAAGCATTTTTCCTGCTTTTCAGGAATGGCATTCTAATGTTCATGGCCCCAATGCAATAATTTCTGTACATTTGTTTTGTATAAAAGTGATACATACAGATCTGTCAGCCTGCTTGCACTTGTTCCCTGCAGTTTTTGATTTTATTTCTTCATGCTTTTTAGTACTCAGTGACTTCTTTTTCTGTCAATCACTAGGGAAGGAACACGTGCGCCGGAACCGGCAGAGTCGGACCTTCATGGTGGAAAATGTCATAGGAGAGATCTGGTCTGAGCTGGAGGAAGGTACTGTCCTTTCTTGAGCAAGCTTTGCTCTCACTGGTTTTGTATTGCAGGCAAATACTGTGTTTCCCACAAAGGTGCTGTGCACTGCATTGTTCCCACAGTGATTATAAAGGGGAAAAGGAAAAAAAAAACACAAGTTCATCTGCTGCTCTTAGTTACAAGTGCTGAATTGCAATTTTGTATGCTCTAGCATAATAAGATTTATTAAAGAGATGCTGGAAAGCCATGCAACTACAATATTTTCCTCAGAACAGGCTTTAAATATGGTGCAGTATTTGGTAGCCCACGAGGATGCACACCAGCAGCATGAGCAGTCCCACTTTTCAGCTGTGCTACATCGATAGCTTTTGACAGCTGACTTTGATATTATCTGTCAATCATCGTGTTATAATTACTGGCAAAGATAAATCTATAGCACAGCCATTGCTGGCTGTCTGTGGGCCATTTCCTCCCCTGGTGCCCTCAGGAGCTCTCCTTGCAGTGAGCTGGTGTGCTCACAGTGGTGTAAATGCCCCTGGCCTCTCCTCTTGGCATTCCAGGTGATCGGTACATCGTGGTTGACAGCGGAGGAGGCACAGTGGACATGACTGTCCATCAGATCAGGCTCCCTGAAGGACATCTGAAGGAGCTCTACAAAGCAACAGGTAATGCCACTTCCACTGCTTGCTTTATGTAATTAGATTGTGTTTTATATATTCATGTAATGTTTTGGCTTGGCAGTGAAGGAAATGTATGCCTTTATTGCATTTTACTGACAATTCTTCCTGCAATGAGATCAGCACTCAAAATTAGTATAACCCAGCTGCTGGTTGGCTGAATCACTCATTTACAGTGATAGTGTTACAGTGGCTATGATGATACAGGAGTAACAGTGAGCCAAAGGTATTGTTGTTGTATATTAGACCAGCTGTTACTGATTTAGGAAAGATCCTCTTTTTGTGGAGCTCCTATCACAGTCCTGAGAGTGTCGTTCCGATTGTGTATGCTCAAAATGCCATAAGAATATTGAAGAATATCCAGAATATTAAAGCCGTGTTTTGCCTGTGCTACAGGTGGGCCATACGGTTCTCTAGGTGTGGACTATGAATTTGAAAAGCTGCTGTGTAAAATATTTGGGGAAGATTTCATTGAGCAGTTTAAGATCAAGCGTCCTGCAGCCTGGGTGGATCTGATGATCGCGTTTGAGTCCCGCAAGCGGGCGGCAGCTCCCGACAGGACCAACCCCCTAAACATCACCCTGCCCTTCTCCTTCATTGACTACTACAAGAAGTTCCGAGGTCACAGTGTAGAACATGCCTTGAGGAAAAGCAAGTGAGTAGAAAATGGGGTTGCTTCTGGTGCAGTTTCCAGAATGAGAAGTTCTGATCAATCTCTTGCAAAAGCTTTTCTGTACAAGACTTGCACTTTCCAGGTATTGCTTTCTATGACTTCTGTTAGGCCACCATGGCATCACTTTCTTTGACTGTGTATTGTGAGTCTCCTGCATGTTAATTAGGACTGTCAGATCAAACACAGAATTTGTTGCCCAGAACCTTAATTTTTAGCAGCCTGGATCCTGGAAGAAATCCCAAGATTGTGAAATGTATAAACATATTCATGGCTTGAGGGAAGTTATTAACAGTATCAGATCACTGGAGAAAACATAACACTACTGCATAAAGCTCTGCTAGGAGAAAGCATTCAGCTTTTGAAGTGATGGCAGGCTTTTGCTTCTTATAGTATTTTACAAGTTTGATGATTTGCTTGATAGGCAGAGAGACATGATCCCCTCCAAAGATTTAAATTCATGATTTGCAGTATCAAGAAGTCACCATAAATGACATGATCATGGGCTGCTGTAGAAAAGGAAGTGAGCAGAAAGCAGAAACGGGCATTTTGCATCTTTTGAAGTTACATATTACAGAAAACTTGGAGTTTAATGGTGTAAAAGAGAATGAACAAGAGAACCTGGTGAATCTGGGGCAGAAGGCTTGGGGAGGGAAGATTTGATATTTAGTACCTGTACCTTAATTTTTTTAACTAGCCAGTGTTGAATGTAGTATGCAGGCTGGAACTCCTGCATCTCTTTCAGAAGTTATTGGTAAATGTACTGTAAGCTTAAACGACTTGGAATCCAGCTAGAAGTCGCTTTCTAAATGAGACTGAGGTTCTGAAATCATTAAAAATTTCTGGAAATACTCCCCATAACGAGGCCATCTCCTTTTTATTAGTAGTCTTAATGGTGAATCTTAGAGGAAATGCTAAAGGCAATGAAATTAATTGGGTAACAGGATAGGAAGAGTATAAAGGTTGACATACAATGTGCATGAATGAAAGGGAGATTACTGAGCTATACAGATGTGTATCAGTGATAGAACAGCATAATGCCTGTGTTCACGTAATAAATGTTATGCCTCATTAAAAATGCTGTTCTCTCTTCTGCCTGCTGAGGCTTCCCAACTTGCTTTTTTTCCTTGTGTGTTTGCAGTGGCTTTGGCCTGCTCCTGCTATAACTAAATGTTGCCCTTCTGGGGATGAATCAGTGCTGTTTCAGATGAGCAAGCACTGCATTGACTGCCAGCTGTTTCAGAGAGCAGTTGAGCATTGCTAATGCTGCAGCAGGCAATCAGGCAAAGAAAACAACAATTAGACAAGCCAAAATAATAATTCTCCCCTTCAAGTTTTATGTAACTGTTGTTGGTATGGGGCTAGGGTGAGGTGGGGCACTTTGTACTAAGGAAAATGCACACAGATTCTATAAACTCATTAATTCATTTATTTAATGGTGGTTGTTTTGCAGGTCAGCTGCAATGCTTTAATGTTCTTTCTCACTGTTCCTTTGCAGTGTGGACTTTGTGAAGTGGTCCTCCCAGGGCATGCTGAGGATGAGCCCGGATGCGATGAATGCTCTTTTCAAACCTACGATTGACCAGATCGTTCAGCACCTGAGTACGTATCCGTGTGTGATTCCATTTCCTGGCTGAGCTGAAACTGAAGCTTTGCTCACCCATTTCTGCCCAGTAACAACCCTCCTGATATGCACCAGTTGTGGACAAGGAATTCAGTTCTGAAACTTGCAGCTCTCTACAAATCAGCTAGGAAAATAATAAAAGTAAGGGATGTGTCCTGCGCACATGCTCCTGCCTAGCTCTAGTGCTAGTTACTGAGTGTGACTCAGTTCTGTTACTGCCTAAGCTTCAATTACTCTCTGCTTCCAGGGCTGCAAGCAGTCAGAGAGCTGACATGCACTGAGAAACTCACAGCCTTTCTTTTTCCTGGTTCAGGCAACAACTAAATTATGCCAGAGCTGTGACTCGTTTCTGACTGTTCCAGCTATTAAGGCCTCCAATTTGTCCATCCCTAGTGGAAGGTCACATTTGTTCCAATGACCATCCAAATCACTGACATCTCTAAAGCACAAATAGTAAATGATGCATCATGGTAAAAGTACTTCCAGGCATGGCTTAAGCAGCAATGAATTTATTTGTCCAGTAAGGGAAAGTGACATGTGCTTATTGGGAGAATTACTATTTAAGGTCTTCCTAGCGGAAGATGAAATTTGTATCGACTATAATGCTTGTGGTGAGAAAAGTGTTGCTTTCTACACATTACAAAGCACTATTTGGAATAAATATCCAGCTTTGCTCATCATATGTGAGGGATTATTAGCCAAATTTCAGAACTTAATAAGACAACAAGTACAGAGCAGCTTATATGTGAGCAGGGAGGGAGACACCTAGGACTGCAACAGTTGTGACAGGTAACCCACCTGTTTGAACTAAAAGTGAGCCTAGAATTGAACTGCATGGCTTTCTTGAAAGTAGGAGATGTGGACTTTAGCTAAAAAGGAAAATATGTAAAAATGTAAAGAGGGATTATTTTGCAGATGGTATTTATTGTGGTTAAGATGTTGGGATCAGAAGTAATAAGTGAATTTGAAATGGAGTGATTTATCTGGAATGCAATAAAGGGTTGGTTTTAAAAGCCACCTCAAAAATGTTGTATGGTTTGAGGTGAGTGAATTCATAGTGAAATACACTAAAGATAACAGAAGTGGGACTGGTGCATGCTGAGGGTGGCATTGTGGGCCCAGATGGGGCAGTTTCAGATTATGTGCATGGAACACTCAGTGCATTCAGACATCAGCATTTTCACTTGCATTGCCTTGTCAAAGTGGATTTTATTGAATTGTCTCTGTTTCTGTTCAGGTGAAGTGTTTGATAAGCCAGAGGTGACCAATGTGAAGTTTCTGTTCCTGGTGGGTGGCTTTGCCGAATCCCCCTTGCTCCAACAAGCCGTCCAGAGCGCTTTTGGCTCGAGGTGCCGGGTCATCATTCCCCAGGATGTGGGTCTGACCATCCTCAAAGGAGCTGTTCTCTTCGGCCTCGACCCTGCTGTCATCAAGGTGCGGCGCTCCCCTCTCACCTACGGCGTCGGGGTGCTCAACCGCTTCGTGGAGGGCAAGCATCCCCCGGAGAAGCTGCTGGTCAAGGACGGCACGCGCTGGTGCACCGATGTCTTCGACAAATTCATCTCAGCCGACCAGTCCGTAGCCCTGGGAGAGACTGTGACACGCAGTTACACACCTGCCAAGCCTTCTCAGTTAGTAATAGTGATCAATATCTACAGCTCGGAGCAAGACAACGTCAGCTTCATCACCGAGCCCGGCGTGAAGAAGTGCGGCACCCTGCGCTTGGACCTGACGGGAACTGACGCTTCCGTGCCCAACCGGCGCGAGATCAAAACACTGATGCAGTTTGGGGACACTGAAATCAAAGCCATGGCTGTTGATGTTGCGACCTCTAAAAGTGTTAAAGTTGGTATTGATTTCTTAAATTACTAACAGCCCTTTCCCCCACCACAGCCTGTTTGTGAGACTGGTCTTCCACTGTTCTGTTTCCTGACTTTTGTCTGTCATGTCATCACTTTGAATTTCAGCAGGCTATATGAGAACAGCTAGTAAGGTGGGGTATGTTGTGTTCGTGTCCTTTGGTGACCAAGGACTGCATTCTGAAAGACCCTTAAAAAGTTTTGGGAGCAAAAGTTCCAGAGGTAGTAAAAGTTACCAAGTTATTCAAGCATGCTTAAAGATCTACCTTTATAAACACTGATTATTGTTGGGTCCTGAAAGTTAGTTAAAAAAATACCAAGTTATAATCTTTTTGCCTTGTTCTTCTTCCTTTTCCTGAGAAAAACTCACTAACCCACGTGGCTGTTGTAGGGGGGGTGTATCTGTGTGGGATATCTGTTTAAACAGCACCATCCTCTGGCAATGGGAACAAAGTAGTAATTTTATTGTATTAGTTTGATTTTTCCCAGTGCTTTCAGAATTTAAAGTTCTGAAAATCAGTGACTCAAAGAAATAGGATCCAAATGACTTAAATTCTGAGTAAAGAAAATCCCCAGAAATCCTTAAAATTATATTTAGGAAATACATACATGTTTTGGGGGCCTAATATTTATTGCTCCAGTTTGAAAACAAGGCCTTTGTTGTCAGAGCTCTCAGAACAAGCTGTCAGATTAATTAGCTAACATTACCCTTATCATACTTCAGAAAATAGTATTAAGAACAAACCTATTTCTCTTTTGAGTCTTCTAAACTTACTTTTATCAGTCTTCATCTGAAACCACAGAGTCACAGAGTAGTTGAGCTTGAAGAGGACATACATTGACTATCTGACAAAACCTCTCTGTTCTAAGCAGTATCAGCCAGATAAAGCTGCTTTTTCAAATTTTTATTATCTCCAAAATGAAGATCCCTAAACTCCAGGAAACTTATTTGACAGCCCTCACTGCAAAGTTGGGGGTTTTTTTCTTACGCTTAAAAGGAATTTATTGAGTTTAAATTTGTGCATGTTGCCTCTTTCTTGCTCCTTCACTGGATACCTCTGAGAAGTCTGGCTCCATCCTCTTTCCTGTCTGCTCTCAGGTGTTTGTACACGTTCCTGGCACCCCCTGGGCCTCCTTCAGTCCAGCAGCTTCTCCTCACATGGAAGATCCCCCAATCCCTTCATCCCTCCTTTACTGGTCTCAGTGCTGTTTGTCCGTGTCTCTCTTGTCCTGGGAAGCGCAGAGCTGGACCTGATGCTCAGACATGGTCTCAGCAGGGCTGAGTCAGGGGAACAGGCACTTTCCTACACCTGGTGCTTGTTGCCAGGGCAGCCCTGGAGGCTGCTGGTGTCCTGGATGGCAAAGGACACTGCTGGCTCACCTCGCTCAGTGGCTGCCACCACACCCAGGTGCTCTTGTGCTGCCAAGCTGCTTCCCAGACAGCTGGGCCACGGCTCCTGGTGCCTGGCCTTATTCCTGCCCAGGGTCAGCACTTGCACGTGCCTTTGCTGAACTTTGAGGTTCCTGTCTGCACATTCCTCCAGCCTGTCAACATCCCTCTGCCCCATCTGCTCTATCAAGCACTTCCCAAGGTGATTGTATTTCTTTTCTTGTTCATTCCCGTGTTAAGATTTGGAAGCTCAGCTAGATGATGGCTGTCCAGAAACATTTAAACAATTCAGAAGAGATGAAACATTTAAGTACCATAATATATTTTTTGTAGCAAACATTTTAATTCAATAAAATATATTGCTGGGCTGAGTTGAATGGCCAATGAAGTGGAAGGCAGAAACCAATAGTATGGAACTACAAATAACATTAAATAAAGCATTCCTTACCTGGCAGTGAGCACAGAGCTCTTGACACAGGAGAAATGCACTGATGGCCATGGTAGCCTCTTGTTTCCCAAATAACAACTTTGTAGAAATGTTTCCTTAAGCATGCTCACCTGGAAAATACCTTTTGCAACTAGAATAGTTTTTATTTTGCAAAATGCTACAGGAGGAAAACTTCTGAAACCTACATTCTGTATCTGCCATGAACTGATAACTTCAGATTCAAATCCTAATTCCACTCCAAATTAGCACACTGGTACCAACCTGTAGAATCACCCTAAAATGCTGACACTTTCCAGAGCATTTATACAGAGCTGCCTGATTACCTGCTGGAATTCATTACATTTTCAAAGCTTCAAAATGTTAATTATTAATCTAAACCTTCCTTTTTAAAAAGTTGAGCATGAGTTAAATCCATTACTGACACTTTTGGGAGATTAAAGCTTTATCAGTTATTTCATTAATTTATATTCCAATGCTGCACTTAAACTTTCTGTGTTTGTCCTGGAGTTTTGCCACAGTAGAGAGCTGCAGAACTGATCCACTGCATTTTGTCATTGAGTTTTCTGTGTCTCCTGCAGAATTCCCTGATTGAATGGGAAATGTGTTCTGCGTTCAGCTTTAAGATAAATAAATAAAGGACTATGGAGAATGCTAGTCACAGTATCCTGCTGGATACTTTCTATAATTACAAAGTGTGCTTGCTAGCAGTCGATTTCCTGCTGCCTGCTAAATGCTTTAAAAGCTAAATACTGGGAATTTTTTTGTGTGTGTTGCTTTCCGTGGTTTACAAACAAGAGAAACTTTAAGATGAGTTATGAACAATATAATTTTATGTATATACAATATTTAAATATTGTACAGACTCTTTCTTTCTACAGTGCTATTTTCTTGTATAAAAATGCACTTTGCCTCTGTTTTCATTCAGCTGTTAATTTTAAATAACACAGTTTCTCAATCAGCTTCTGTAATTACAGGCTTTTAAAGATGGTAAGATATGAAATGTAAAAGGCCGATCTTATAATAATAGGAAAGAAATGTTGGTGTGTCAGAGAATACAACATTTCCTGCAATGCAAGTCATACCAGCTAAGCACATCACACAAATGCAACTGTCTGTTGCTGGGGTTTTCATTTCTTTGTTTCAGATGGTGACCATTCCATCTCCAGCAATTCTTCATAATAATGGATGAATCCTCCTGTAAAGCCAAAAATCAGATTGTAAAATCTGGGTATACAGCTTCTTCACTAGGTTTTGGGTTTTTAATAAGGATCTTCTCTAGTTTAAAAAAGAACAACAACAACAAGTGAAAAACTACCTTCCAAAGCCAGGCAACGCTCTTGTACTGTAGCTGCAGGTAGGACACAGTCTCTGTCTACCACTTCCACCTGCCAAAAAACAAAACTCTTACAGACAAATAGGCTTTGCTGTCTTTGCATGCTATGTTAAGCTGAATCTGTCCAGTTCTGCACAGATTTGTTTTCAGTGGCCTTAACACAGGATTTGGTCTAATAAATGGCTGCACCCCCCGTCTCCCCCGTGAAGAGGAGGTGACCTGCAAGATCAGGTGGCCCATGATTTTTGTGCTGTTTCCAGCCTGTCTGCAGGGAAAGCTACAGGTGGTTTCTGCAGCTCTTCTGAAGCACAGTTCCCTGCACAGCAGCCATTCTCTGCCCTTTCTGATTCACCTTTTGTAAGATCCCATCTGGATCCAAGCAGGGGCTTGTTGCTGAAATCCCTGTAACTGTAAAACGTGGTTTACATATTTTTGCACTTCTTCCTTCAGTCTGGTGAGAACACTATCAAGCTTATCTTTGCAGAGCACTGAACTACTGAACAAACTCCCAGCTGTCCTTGTTGCCCTCTTTCAGAATGGAAAATTAGCTTGTCTCTCTAAGGAATTAGAATTGTTAAGTAGAATATTATGCTATGGTCTGTAGACTATAACCCAAATAAACAACTTTACATTGTAAGAGGCATATGGATGCCCATTTTAATAAAGGATGTTAGACTGTAAAATTAATATGAAATTTACTAGGAAATGAGGCATTTTTAGAATTGTAGTTGTGATACTTTTGCAGGACATTCCCCTGCAGAGCATTTTTTTGGTAGGGGTTTCAGATGACATTGTGCAACTTAATGTTGAAAAGACAACAGGGCCAGCTATCCACAGGGAAAGCAGAAGGTCTTGGCAGGAGTTTTGCTCTAAGCAGCGAGTTTGGGTCCAAGTTATGAACTTTAGGCTGAAGTTTAGCAGCTAATTGTGATGGAATGATAAATTGTGATAGAATATGATAAATGTGCAGTGGTGGTTAGGACAGTTTGAATTGGTATGAGTATACCAATAACCATATACAGGAGTTTTAATGCATTATTATGAGAAGGCTAATTATATATTGCAGAGATTTAATTGCCAAGATAAGCTGCATATTTATGATATGAAGTGGCTTAAGCGGATGAATAGTATAAAAGTTGTTGGGCATAATGTCACAGTACTCACCTGCTTGAAATAGTCTTAAACTATATTATAAAACCAACCATTGTGGTCTTGTTCACCTCTGTGCAAGATAAATTCAGATTTCACTGATACTTGGAGCTGTTCACAACTTGTCTGGATTGTATCTTGAGTGTTCTTGTGTCTTCAATCATGTCAAATAAAATACCTTAAAACTAATTTCTCTTTTTGGGTGCTACTATTATGAAAATAGCTGTAAAAAGAAACCTGATTTATTATGGAAGTGAGACAGGCCAAGTGGTTATGCTTGAATTGGGTGCTCCTTCATGTGTGTAACTGAGCAGAAGTGACACCAGCCATCTGCACAGCTTTAGTTGTGTGCCCAAGGTGCAACTCCACTGCCCATGACTCAGCTTCCAGAAAAATTGGTGTAGCTCTCCAAGGTTGGAGTTCAGGCAGAAAGACTTTGGGCAATACCAAAAGCAGATCAGGTATTTTCTGTAATGATGCTGTCAGAGAGCCAGGAAATCAAATACAAAATCTGATCTATCAAAGAGAACTTCAATCTCTTAGGTCTTGTATTGTTAAAAGATGTTTTATTGTTAAAAATGCATTATCAGGCCAGTAAGCTGGCCAATAACCAGGTATATTAGCATGAGAATGTGCCTCTTTATAGATCTAGGGATGTTTAGTAAGGTCCAGCACTGGAAAAACCCTTGCATAGCAGTTTGTGCAGTGTTGCATTTTCCTGCTGACAGCTGTAGGCTGTGTCCCTCTGAAATTGAGCAGTGTTGGCACAAGCTCTGGAGGTGACTCAGTGGCACAGGTGACCTTGGTCCACGATGCTGCAGAGATGCAGAGAGTGAACTGAGAAGCTTTAGCAGCCACTACACCCAACTTCCACCTATTTGCTGCAATGAAGGTGTTTTACAAGTGCTTTATGACTATAATTATAAACACCATCCTAATAGGCTAGGTACTGTATTTAACTTGTAATGAACTTGATTTCAGCTAAACATTCAATTAATGTTACTAGTACAATGGGAAATATAATTACAGTCTTCAGAGGCACATTAAGAACCAAATTTTGCTCTCGGTGTTCTACCACACTGCTGAAGATTCCAGTGGAGTTCCATGTGTGTGCATTCAGAATTTGGTCCTTACACTGGATTTAGCTAAATCTTCAGGCTTTCTCATAGGAGTGTGTTTATATTTAAAGCTGCAGCCCCATCTTGATAGAAGGGATTTTGTTTAAGTTGTTGGTTCTAAAAAATCACATAAGTCCTTGCTGAAATTTGCAGATTTTGTAGTCATGCAAATAGCTGTGGAATAAAGAAACTTGTAAAAGGGCCTCCCTGACAGCAGTGTCCAACTCTGTCTTAGGGATGATGGATTCAGAGCTCCTTTACTCAGTGCAAGAACTGCTTGATTTTCAAGAGGTGCACCCTGGATAAATCAGTGAGAAGTTCAGGTGCTTTGTGTGACTGGAATTCAGGCCTGGTTTTTGCCATTCTTGTACTTTTATTAGGAGTAAATTCTGTTTTGTTAGTTCTCATTCATGCCTTGCTGTGTTCTAACAATTAAAAACATTTTTTTTAATTCCAGTGCAGAGTCACAATAAGGTATTGTGCTTTTTTCCTTCATGTTAAAGATTTGAATGTGAATATTCAAACAAAAGGAAGTTTCCACCACAGCTTGTGTACTTCACAGATGGAAATATCAATTTCTTACAGCAAAAATTGACTTGTGCCATCCATATGCCAGTCAGTTAACTGCAAACATTTTTCTGCAAACCAAGAAATTCTGTATTGTCTTTAGTTAACATGCAATTGATTAGCTACTGGCTATGATTTTAAAGTAGTACCTACTTTCTCATTTTTCAGGGATTGTAATAGTAGGGAAAAGTTTAGTAGATGCCATATCCCAGGAGCTCTGGCTTTGTGCCCAGACTGAGGCCATGGTGTTCATTACCATGCAATGGCAAAAAACAATGAAGAACTTGATAGATTGCAGCCACTATGATCCTTCTGTCAGTGTCCACAGGTGAGCTGACATAGGCATGGAGAAATGACAAATCTGGGAATCTGCAGCAGAGCCAAGGCTTCAGAGGAGGCAAGTGTAAGGAAACAGGAGAGATGTGTAACCAGGACCTGGATGTGCTAGAACAGAGGCTTTGGAGTGCTCCAGCAGTTCCAAGGTCAGGGATGGTTTCAAGGCAGAGAGTGTGAGATGGAGCTGTGACTGCCAGGGTTTGTTAAACTGCAGCAATCTAAGGAGTTAGAAAGGTGACTCTCCCTTTCCTAAGGGCAACAAGGAGTATTTCCTTCCCTTTGAGGAGTAATCTCTGCACCTCTAGTGGGAACTTCCTTCTGCCATCAGCTGATAAGAGCAGACACCAGGCTGAACACATCCTCTTCCTTTGTAGTCCAAAGAGCAGCCTCGGTGCTGGTGCTTCTCACACACCACCACCCTGCCCAGGCTAACACACACACGGCTGCAGCTAAAGCACTGCAGGGAAGGGATTGCTCAGGAGGTTGATTTTCCATCTTGTGACAATGGATCTGTTTTCTCAGCCTGTGTTCCCCCCACCAACACTTTACCTAGATGATTATTGACTCCTCAAAATGAGTGGAGTTGAAGGGAATTAGCTATAAGTGGAGAAGAATCCAGCAGAGAAGGTGCTGGTTCTGCATGATGTACACAGGAATTGTGTCTAAATGTGTTTTGTTTGTTTTTTTTTCCCACAAGCAATATTCCAGCATCCTTCTTCAGATGATTTTCTCCCTATGTTCTTTGTGTTGGCAGTGGTGTGGATAGCAGTACTGTCTGCAGGGTGTTGTGAACACAGCCTTGCCCATGAAAAATTCCTTACACAGTGGGCAGGAGAATAGATTTGTCTACTCGAGAAACAAGGTCAATGTTTCAGCCTGATAGTTGTGTAAGGCAGCTGAAGAATTAGGTAACATCACTGAGGATGTTCCAAAACACTTTTCAATTAATGCTGTAGTTCTTTTGTTTTGTCTTATGGGTGAAACACATGAGATTAAAGATCAAAAGTACCACACACTTATCAAAGATGTTACAGGACTGAGGGGATATACAACAACACTGATCATATTCCACCAAAGGAATTTTAATTTCTCCCCTTCAGAGTCAAGTGGCACATAATAATTCAGGTTTTTCTCTTCTCTGTTCAGAACCATCCAGTATCTTTTGCTGACTGAAACTGCAACTCTCACAGGAGTTTTATGTAGCTGGAAAGGACTTCAGGCATCAATCATATATCACCTTCTGCTGCAAAACAATATTAGTTCTGCCAAAACTACTGCCAACTATTGTTTAATCTGTTTTTAAAACTTCTGATGCTGAAATGGTGTCACCTGCTTGGACAGTTTGTTTGTTTCACTGTCCTCATCTGTCTGAAGTCTTACATAATGTCAGCTTTGACTCTGTGGTTTTCCTACCCCTAAAGAACATGGGAACAATTCATCTCATTCCTGCCCTGACAGCTTTTGACATATCTGAAGACCAGCTTCATGCATGCCCTGAATTTAATTATTTCACGAAATCCCAGGTCCTTCAATCACGTTTTATAGACCTGTGATCTTTTTTATGGCTCTGTTGGGAGCTTTGATGATTAGGCAGGGGATGCTGGTTTCTGGCAGATAAGCATCTTATTGCTGCGAGGAGATTTGGAAACTGATGCTGAAGTTGTTCTGTGTGAACACACGAGAGGGACTCGTGTTGGGAGCATCCCTCTCCAAAACAGCCCTGGTGAAGCATCAACAAGCAATGAAACGGGATGTGGAGATCTGGGGCACGTTGTGGTTTTGTCTTTTGCAAACATTGATTAAAGGCCTGCTTGTGTTTAAGCTCAAAGGTATGTGTTTAAACCATAGGAGCTTGTTACAGGAGTTGGTGTTGTACTGGCTGGGTGTGTTTTGGATTAATGGCACTTGTGAGGTAGCCACAAATCATGGTTGTGAAGCAGACTGTTTTCCACTCGCTTTGCTTTTGGAATTTGCATCATTAAAGCATTTTTCCTTGAGCTCCTATACTGTGGAAGTTCTGATAAACTGCTTGTGCTTTGCTGGCCTGAAGTGTGTCCAGCTTTTCAGCTGCATGAGAAGTGCTGCAATGAAAAGCTTCAAAGACGGTGAAAAATCTCTGACTTTATGGATGACTTGAGGGGGAAGTTTTGGCAGGGTATCCTGAGCTTTTTATTCTGAATTTAAAATGCAGGGAAATACTACAACCACAGAAAATTGAGTTCCACTTTGAGTTAAAGATTAATTTAATGTGGTAGTCACCCCTTCTTTTGACTAGATGTCAGCACCTCTGGGTGTCTTAGTCTCCCTTACACACCCCTTAAACTTCTTTAAAATCTCTGTCTTTTCTCTCTGGCTGTTATGGGACATCCTGACCTTTGGAAAATGAAGGTCTAAATGGATAGTTTTGGAAAACAGTGCTTAGACTCAGTTATTAATAGCTATTTTACTTAAATTGATGGCTGGGGAAGAATCACATGATTTTTTGGGAGATTCCCAATGCTCTATGACCTAAAACTATGAATGGTTTGATGCCAACAGTGTGTGATAAACCTTGTGCATCACTATATCTCTGCTTCACCAGTGGAGAAAGCAGAGGTACCCTAAACAAGAAAACAGCTCATTGTAGTGCAACCTCTGCACACGGGATTTGTTTTATCTGCTCTATTCCACTCCTCCATGCCACAAATACTCACAGGAACAAAGAAGATTATGGGATTGGTATGAGCAATTTGGTGTGCCCCAAAAACCCTAAAAGATCTGCCCTGTAAATGAGCAGTGCTGGTTGGGAGCACCTGAACAGCTGGACCAGTTTTGGATACTGAAGCAAAGCAAAAGCAACTGGAGAAGCTTCTGAAATTTATTGAAGCTTCTGGAGGCTTTTTGTGTGTGAAGTTATATTCATCTTCCCAGAGTACTATTAGCATATTCACCTACATTTAAATAATTAATTTCCTTGTTATACGCCAACTCTTAATTTTTTCTTCTTTCAGAATTATTGAAATCTGTGACAAGAGGTAGTGATACAAGGAAATGCTTAGTTTCTGGTTTGTTAATCAATTCCATAATATCTCATTCTTCACAATTGCTTTATTTAATAGCACCAATTTCTGCTTTCAGGTCTTGACTTCCCTGTTAAGCATTTAAGTTTCAGAATTTTTTTTTTAATCTTTTAACCTTTATCCCTTTGATTTTTTTTTTTCTCAGCCTATAATTTATTATACAGTCTCCTGTCAGAGGAGGAGGTAGACTAGGTGATTTTTACTGTATTGCAAATTATAATTATTATAGTTATTTGCATTAGTAATGGATTCATTCTTATCACTGAAAACAATTCCATTATCTGATCAGACAGTTATCTTCACACTGTCCGTGATCATATACTTTCATTAGGCACCTCTTTCTCTGTGGGTCAAAAGGAGAATTATTCTTCCGTGCAGTCACTCTGCTCTCCACTTTTAACATCTTTCCCTGGTTAAAAAGAAGTTTTTATCACCTTAAGAGGGTCCTATGCAATAGGAATGTTCTGCTTTCTGTCGCTGTGTTGCCATCCCTTCAGACCCAGCAGGGGATGGCACATGAGCAATGTCCCCTCTGTCACAGCCACCGGGAGAGGCCTCCTAATTCAGCTTCTGTGGGAGGGAAGGAGAGGCTGATTCTCATGACCCAGCAAAGGTATTTTGGCTCCTTTTAGAGTGAAAGCAAAGGCTTGAGGATCTACAGTCTGTCCTTAGTGAAGGGAAGAAGCCTCCTCTGCCCAGCCTTCCCTGCACCTGGGGGAGGTGGGGATTTGGGGGTGGTGATGGCAGAGGGAGGGTGCAGAGGGCAAACACATCCTCTCTGAATCCCTGCTAAATTTTCTGTGCCTCTGCAGGGCTATAAATGGCCAGATGCACTGATTCCCAAACTGCAAGCAAGAGGGAGATGGGAAAGGCTGGGAAGAGACGTGAGGTGAGGCCGCAGAATCTCCTGAAGGACTGAGGGCACCTTGGTGAGAGCTGAGGGTTGTGGAGAACCCTCACACACTCCTCTGCTGATGATTCTTTTCCCCTCATCAAAAGATAGAAGGCTGGTGTTTGGGTAAAGAATTATAAGGACAATACAGAAACAGTTAGCCTAAACAGAGAGTTTAATTTATTTTTGAGCAGCTCCTGTGGCAGTTTCTGTAGCGTGGCTTGGGCTGGAGCCAAGACAGAGAAGGAAGGGGTGGCTCCTGCTCTCCCTCCATCCCCTCAGGCAGGACAAGCTTATCCCGTGTTTTGCATCCCATGTAATTAAGGTGATGACTGTCTGTATTCCTCCTCCATGAAGAACCTCTTCGGAGTGAGAAATGGTGCTGCACTTAGGGCTGCACTCACTTTCCAAAGAGGACAATCAGGACTCCCAGAGAATCCATCCTCTGGAGCTGCACACCCCAAGTGAGGCACCCAAGCCACCAGTAATGGTGAAAAATAACATTGCTGTTGTTTTTCATGGGGAATTTAGACTTAGGTTATACAAATTATGTGCTAAATTACAATAATGGGAATTATTATCTGAACAAATGCATTACTGTGGAGGTTTAGATCCCCTTTTTTCCCCTTCACCTCCCTAATTGGTTAGATTTGAAGCCATTATCTACTTAATGCAATTAAAGGTAATATTTTTCGGAGGATAAACACGCAACAATAATTCTATGGGCCAGAGCACAAAGAGGGACTTGAATGCAACTTTTGTCTTTGGGTCTCACCAAATATAGGTCATCAAAGTGATAGCAAGTGCAGTAGCCACCCAGCTGTTACTGTGCAATTGAACACGACATTTAGACTAATTTAAAGAGTACTTTGCTTCTTGTTTCAGTTTGTCTGCAAGCACAGTTTAGAAGTAAGTGTCATGTAGGGCACTATTAGTATTTTTTTGATTTAGAGCTGTGGAGCATCACATCAACCCCTTCCTTTCTTCCTCTGCCCACCTTTTTTGAACAGTTAAGAATGGGAGTACATCTTAACTTTTCTTGTCTTCAAATTTAAAAAAAAAATTAAAATTATATCTGAACTTATTATATAACTTCTTTGGCAAAAAATTGTATTTTTTTCCAGTGAATATATCTTTTGTCAAAGAAACTGCTCCCAGTTTATATCAGCAGCAAGATGTTAACAAATTCAACCTTGTTTTTCCACATTTTAATACAACCACACATAGTATATATTTCTGAAGGATGAGGGTGGGGCAAAACAGTTTGGGAATTACACTCCAATCAAGAAAAAACAGCCTTCGAGGCATAACATCATAAAATTCCTATTTGAAACCTCTGAGGACACATCCCAGGAAGGTATGGAAATAAATACTCAGCCATAGCACTGTCAGCTGGGGCTAGGTGATGAAAGCTCTAACATGACAAACTAGATTAAAAAAAAACCCTCCAGAGATTCGGGAAGGAGAATTCATCAATGCCAAATTAAGATACGCTCAAATATTTCTTGAAAGATAGAACCTCATTATGCTACTGATTTATGGAGCAAAGTAATGACTGTGGACAGCATTGTCTAAAGACAACAATGAGCACTGCTATATCGCAGTAATAATTAGAGTCACATGAAATCTTCCATTTTTTATTTTTTTTTCTCTAATTCTAAGATGATTTGTAATAAAGGGGGGAAATGCATCGCACGCAGCAATCTAAAATGTAAAGGAAATCCATGGCCCAAGTTGTTCCCATATTTAAAATATTTAAAATTCTTCTTGCAATGCTGCCCACCAACACAATAATAGTAATTTCTGGCAGGAATTATAAAACCTAAACTATAGCACAAAGCGTTTTTCACCAAATTACTCACTCTATATCCACAATTACAGCCCATTTTTTTTTTTTTCTTATGCTGATAACAAAAGATACATTTTAAGATCCTCGCTGTGCTACTCTTCCTTTAATAAATAAAGTGAGCTTTTCAAAAGCCGCAAAACGATGCAGATAAAAATCAAAACATTTCTACAATTCAAGGATGCAATCAAAGACTTGCAATGAATGGAGCGATATTAAAGTTAAAAAAAAAAATAAAATAATCAATCCACTGTGTATTTTTGAACATGGTTTGTCACAAATACCCTTCCCAATAGATAAGAATGATTATATGGTAAAGAGCGTAATTTATATATCTCAAGCGTTCTGCTTTTGTCACCGCCATCGTTAAGGAATTTGACACGTTTGCAGGAGAACAATATATGTCAACTGAAATATATACCAATTAGCCCTAAATGGGACACTGAAATGAATGATGCATGTGCATGCTATACTTACAAGTAATAACATGTGGTTTAAAGTCGCTCGCGTTTTCAAACAAGAATTCTTTTTATGTTGCCATTTAAAAAATCTAATATTTCAAAAGGTCAGGAATAAATAGCACCATTAGCATTAAAAGCTAGCTAAAGGGAAAGTAATTTGTTGTTCATTTAACATTGCATTTTATGTAATAGCTTTGTAAAGTGTTCGGGAGGGGGGGAGAGATTTTACTCTAAAACAGGATGACGGCAGCTCCAGTTCATTATTAAAAGGAGATTTTTTATTATGCTGTTGTCAACTTTAACGTCTTGATTCTGTTAGGTGTTTGTTAAAATTACATGGGCTGCTGAAGTGGCTATGGCAAAGGATAATGCTGAGAATATCATAACTGTCAAAACAATTGTGTAGGCAAGAATCTGCTTATTCCAAGGTAATGGAACAAAAGACAAAGGAGAAACTCTTCTGCAGTGTTAGGAAGTTAATAACCCTGTTGAGGTTTCCTCAGCAGGAGACATCAAGATCAGGTCACCAAATCCTAGGAGAGATGAACAGGGAGGGCAGAAGGAAGCAGGGGATGCCAAAGGGATGGGGGTACGTGAAAACCCAGCATCAGCCACCAGCTCCCCTCTCTACTGATAAACCCACAACTCTTTATCCTCCTGGAGAGGGTTTGTGTGTTCCTCCAAGGACTGGATGAAGTGTGAAAGCCTCTATTCCTGTGGCTGGATCCTCTTCCTCCTGCCCAACTGTGGCCATGCTGCCATGGAAAGCCAAGGAAGGCTTTGCAGGAGCAGCCCAGAGCTGGATTTAGCAGAGCTTGATGCAGGACAAAGAGCTCAAATCCTTGCATTTATTAGGCCTGACTCTATTATTCTACCACTGTTAGACTAACCACATTTAGGAAAAACTGGAGAGAAATGTCAGCTTTTAAGTGTCCTACTGGATATCAGGGGCTGGGAGGAAAACACAAAGAGAACTCTGCTGTGTGCTTGCTGCACTTGCTGCTGCCTGAGGAGCTGCACAGGGAGAGAAGGAATCTAACAGGGGGAATACTCCAGGATTTCAGCACAGTCAACCAGCCTGGTGTCCAATATTTCCAGAGATGGGGAATCTCTCAGACCTCTCAGGCCAACCTGTGCCAGTTTTAACATTCCTATAACACAGAACTTCTTCCATAGATCTAAGCTAAATCAAATAGTACCTTTTAATCTGGGCAAGAAGCATAGCTGCAATTTAGAAGGTTTTTAAACATAAAAGCAAGCCTGCATGTCTCTGACTAAAACTGAAATTGCTGGAGGATATTCTCTTCAGCTGTGTTAAAGCAAGGAACACTTTGGCTTTTAGATAAAGAACTTACTTCAGCCCAGAGCATGCCCATAGGTTGCTAATCTACAGTGCTGATGGTTCTTTGTCTATTATTTACATCCCTTATCTCCTTCCCATCACCCTGTGAAAGCTGGCAGAATGCATTCAATTAAAAAAAAAACAAAAAAACCCCCAAAACCCAGCAAAATACCACTGTTTGTTTTTTTTTTCTTTCCATACTAGAAAAGTAGTGCTCCAACACAAAATAAATTGGTTTCCACCCCCAGCACTGCACAGAATCTAAAGCCTTGCTGGAGGGTGAGGAAAGGTCACCCAGAGAGACAGAAAGAACAGAGTGCCCCAGTCTGGGGAAGCTCAGGAGCAGCAGAGAGGAGGTCCCCAGGAGCAGCAGATCTGTGTAGCAGTAGGTGCCCAGCAGTTCTGTGAGGTTTTATCAGTGAGGATGAGCTTCCTCTGGCAGCAGAGGAGACACAGCCCCCCCTGCCCAGCAGAACACTGAGGAACATGAGGCAGGATTACACGGGGACAGAAATGAATTTGTTTCTGTTACCTTCCTTCTTTCCTCTCTTGAAATGATTTTGAAACAGGCTGAAAGCAGGGGAATTCTTCAGCAGGTTTTGGCACATTCACTCCTAAAGCTACTCTAAAAATTCTGTCTACAGGGAGGTATCCACAGACTTAACCTCTGCCTCCCAAACCAGCAAAAAACAACACACACCATCAGTATTGCAGTTGCAGATTCCAGTGTTTTATGTATGAGTAGCTTTTATTTTTAGCAAGGGTCTGGGGATCCAAATCTGCTTTTAGCAAGGAGTCAGGGTCTGCAGAACATCCTCCCTCACGGTCTCAGAGCTGCAGAAACGGTACCTGAGGAGAAAGGAAACAAAAGCACCTTGAGCTGTCAGCAGCTGTTGAAATTATACAAGTGGATTTATTTTGATGTTAACACAACCTGATTTGCCATTTGAGACAACTGAACAAACTTCGAGCTTCTAAATTTGAAATATTACTGCTGTGGAAAGCATAGATAGAGTGTATTCATTCCTTACTTTAATGTTACACTTTTGGGGTTTTCCCCCAGATTTTGTGCTGTCTCTAAAGAAACAGATCTATCTAGAGATACTTGTGCAGAGGCCAAAGAGCTCCTCTCCACAGAAATACACTTTGTCAGCGATGTGCTTTGGTGACTGGAAACTACAGCCAGACTTAGGACCTTTGCTTTAAGGCGAGTTCAAGTGCTGCCTGGCTGTAATCATTCCACTTTGCTGGAAACTGTTTCCCCCTCCCATGTTGTCTTTTAAGTGAGGGAATTTTAACTGTGCATTTGAAAATAGGTCTAAAATTTTGAATGTAGCTCCTGTTCTGGATACCAAGTCATGATGTGGAAGATAAAATAAAATATAAAATAAATAACTGACCAGGAGAATTAGTAAAACTGGATCAGTAAATCATGCTTCTATAATCTGAATATCCAAGCCATACTTCACAGAGTCTAGCCAAATCAATTTTAGCCTCTTTCCCTCAGCTTTAGATGTACCCTTTCAGTGCAGGCTCCAAGCATTGGTGTTCCTCATTGGAAGGGCAGGTTTATTATCACCATCCTCTTTAGTCAATCATGACCTTAGGGGTCATCAATACCTATGGAATACTTGGCTGGTTCCAGCTGACAGTGAATCAGACCCACAAATAATCTGTTTTTCTGGACAGTAGGAGCTTGGCAAGAATGATGCTGACAATCCCAGCCAGTGTTAATTTTCTTTTCACCCAAAGAGTTATACAGAAAGTTTGCTCTTCTGAAGTCTGGAGAGATTTTCATTTTTTCTTTGAGGTTATTTAAGGCAAAGGGTTGAAGTGGTAGTGAATAGAACTGTGGATGAACAACATCTTGAAAGGAAGGAAAGAAAAAGTTTCCTTAAGAAGCTTTTCCTTTTAATGCCTTAAATAGTTTCCTTGTGAAAAGGCTTCCAGTGCACTTTTAATTTTGTCACCTATCTCCTCCAGTAACTTTCAAGATTTTCCCAATGGATATACTTACACTGTTCTAGTTTGTCCAGCTTCTACTGTGATAGTTGCAGCTCCCAGTTTAGGAAGTGTTGGATTTATCAAGTTGTTGTTCCAAAGAAATTTGACCTTGGTAATTTCTCCTACATTAACTTCCACATCAATGTAGGCTGTGTAAGTGTTGTCTGGTTTGAGGGTACCCCTGTGAAAAACAGCATTTTATGGAGGTGAGGCATGGCAGCATTTACTGTTAATTACCAGTCTTGTCAAAAGCTCTGCTGTGATGGTGAGAGGGCAGAAATTTAGCAGAGAGACAATGTTTATCCTATTTTATGGTAGCAACATTCTTGCCAGATTTGTGATGTAATTCATCCCAAACCATTGCTTTTCAGAGGCAGCAAAGGCAGGTGGGCCTGACATGATGCCTTTCTTTTCTCTCTTCATAAGATCAATTTAAACAGAATTATCAATTACAAATACAAATTAAGGGTTCTGGAAGAAAAGTTTCTTTTCTATTGAATTTTTAACTTACTTGATGATCTGGTACTGCCTTGTGTTCCCACCACTGCCATACAGGGCAACATTTACATATCCTTTGACTTTGCTCTTTCCAGAGAGGGTCACGGTTACTTTGTACCTCCAAACTACAGAGAAGAAATACAGTGACTTAGGCTATAAAATAAATAATAAATGTATCAAATAAATAATAAATAACAATATAAAAAATAATCAAGCTATCAGATTCTAGTTTTTTTGTTTGTTTGTTTTCCTGTCTGTACAGTATAGTTGAGAGCAGAAGATACATATCACCAGTGAGTTAGATCTCTCCTTATGTCCTAATGAGATCAACACAAGAAATGGAAGACATTTGTGTTACTTTCTGGGAGAATAAAAAGAGAAAACTAGTCTGTATTGTAGTAAATATGATACAGATCTCAGCATTTTGACCATGAAGGTTTTCATACAGAGTGAAACTGGGAATAAAGGGATGTTAGGGACAAATACAGGTACAGAATCTAAGCAGCACAAAAAAATTCTGAAGCTCCAGGAAAATAATTTTTGAGGGTGGGAACTTCCTTTTAGTGTGCCATTGACAAAAGGAACTCAAGAAGATTCTGATTTGTGCTTACAAGGGCACACTAAGCAGTGTGTCATGAGAGCTGGTGTTTAGGGTAACTGAGGTTGTAAAGGAGGTCAGATTGCCCATCCAGTTCTGAAACCAGCTGTGTTCTTGGCCTTTGTCAAATGGAGTTTTTGGCATCTCCAGTGATGGAGGTTTCCCTGGGCCCCTCTTCCTGCTTTTAACCACTGACACTGTGACTGTCATTTTCATGCTGTTTAATGAGAAATTCCCTCTCTGTGACTTCTGTGCATTGTCTCTCCTCCCTTCTCCTTGGATCTTGCAGTCCACTGAACATCTCAGTAACCTCCACTACACTCTGCTGAGTTTCTCAGCAGCTTTCTTGTACCTTAGGGCCCCAAATTGGCATTAGTGGTAGAGCAAAAGAGGAGAAAGCAAGAGGAACAGAAGAGACTTTGCACTGTGATGAGATCTGTTCATCTGCTGAAGTCAACTGTCAAACAGAAAAATAAATCTTTTACAAAGAGCAGGTAGCAATGGAAGCATTCAAAACTCACGAGGAAAATCCTTGGCCTCTGCAGTGTTCAGGTAAAATTTCATGAAATCATTTTTAATTTTGTCCTTGAATTTGTCTGCATAGTGACCCATATTTGGGCATCCGTCGTCTGGGCATGGGAAACAGTTTCCCTAGTGAAAACAAAGATATCTATTAATAACATTATCCAGCCAGCCAAGGAAAAGAAAAAAAAAATTAGTCAAAGGATTTCTTTTTAATGATGTTTTCAATAGGGTCCATCCTGAAGCTCTGAGAAATACTTACTGATTGAAAAAGATCATAGGAAGGACAATGATAGCCTAAAAATCCGTCAGGGTAGATGATACTGTCCGAGTAATACTTGTAACTGCGCAGGTGGTTGCAGGCCACAAAGTCCCGAGTTCCTATGGAAAGATGCCCCCAGATTAGTTCCCCTTTTCTCCCACCACTCAAGGAAAGAAACCCACGTCACTGCCATGCATCATTCCTCCTCCAAAGCCTCGCCACAATTCCTGGGTGTCGAACCTGAGGTTGGAACCTTTCTTGCTTCTGATGCCCTAAGGAATGTCACTGGCTCAACAGGTACAAAATGCAAACTTGAAATGCTTTGTGGAGACCGACTGTGCAGCTCAGCCCAGCCCCTGCCCCTCAAAAAACACTTATTCAAGCAATCTGACCGAGTTTAACAATAGAAACCAGAGCTGCCTGAAGCAGGTCTTTTGTAGGCAACAGTTTCATTACCATAACAAAAGAAAACCAAATGAAAAGTATTTAACAGTGAACTTCCTAGGGCAGTGCTGATTTGCTCCAGCTGAGGGCTTCAAAACAAAATTATTATTATTTGGGGGGTGCTTAAGAAAGGGAGACTCTTAGATTAAAATAATGAATATATTATTTTTCTTTGTGTTGCCTGTATTTTCCTGACTTTAGTTTAAAAAGAAGACCATATACTACTCAGTTATTTCTTTGTGCTTTAATTCCCCATTATTGATAACAAGTTTACTCTATTAAAAAAAAAAGGGGAGGGGAGAATGAAAAAGTAATGCCTCCAGCTGCACTGAATAAAACCTGGAGTAAAAGGCTAGCTCTCACAAATCACTTAATGGCTTCCCAGAGTTTAAGGTGTTTGCTGTAGTGTAAAAAAGAGCTCAGATAATAATGTGCTGAAAAATCTCCACAGTAGAAATCTTCGGGGTTCTTTATTTATTTATTTTTTAATCTTATGTGAGATTTAGTTTTAGAAAGATGCATAGGAATTCTCTGATACTTAGAGATTTTATCAGGACCGTGTAAAACGACAAAGAGCAGCGTATTTGAGCAAGTACGTGCCAGTCTTTTTTTAGCTGCCTAAAAATAGACACAATGACATCACTTCAATGCAACTCGGATTGTAATCCGTAATTTAACAAGGAATCGTATTAATTGCTCTGTCTTGGAAGAATTTCGGCTGGAAAAGCTCTCCCAGGAGGAGCTGTGAACATCTTTGCCCAATTCCAGCAGTGCTGCTGCTGGGCAATTAGACACAAAATGCAATGTGTTGTTAAAGACCCTTCGAAATATTTGGCACAGCTCCAGCAACTTTTGTTTCTGATATTAGATCCTTTAGAGGAAACACGTTTTCCAGAGGCAAACCCTTTGTCTTGTTTATTTTTTAATAAGCTCTGGAAAAGTGGTGTGTTTTGAAGATTTTGTTTCACTGCAGTCTGCAGCTGCCATTGCTGGTGGATGCACCAAAAGCTCATGTAAAACACCTGAATTAAGGGAAAATAAGTGGCTGCACTGTGAGGGGTGGCCTTCCCCTGAATTCGTAATGCAAAAAGCACACTTACCTTCCCAGATGCCATCGATATCGACGATCTGTGAAACAGGGTTCTTCTCACACCCAGGCATCTGCACTCCTCCATTTGGATAAAAGTCAATATGTCCTATGGCTGGGCTCATGCCAAAACCTGAAACAGGGGTAAGCATGTTTTAAATTAATGTTGTCTCATACCTGGAGCTGCTGGCCTCAGGTTTGCCTGTGCCTGGTGCTTTAGGACAGGAGCTGTTAGTGACTAAAGTGGTGAATTTGTTCTGTTCTGCCACGGCACAACAACCTCAGTGAACAATCAGAACATTTAAGTGCCATAGGGCATAAATAATTCAGTACAGGAAATAATAAATAATCAGCACAGTACAGCTGTATACTCACCTAAGTTGGGGATTGTGGGAGCTGAGTCAGTGTGGATAATGTCAACAAATTCTGCATCAGATTTATCCAGTCTGACTTCAATTGGAGTGCCTTGAAAATAAGGTTGTGCAGGGTCCAGTCCTGAGAGAAAAAGAGTAGTGTTATGTATAAATAAAGAGATGTAGGTGTAGAATCATTTTACACATAATTGATTGATTGCATATAATGAATATCAGACCTATGATTGCCTATGGTTCCTTATATCTAAGTAATAGAGGCATTAATAAAACGAGGGCCTGTGCTCTCTTACCAAGTGGCTTTTCTCCCAGGAAGTCACCTGTGGGAAGCCTGTTAAATTTTACTGCTTTAAATACTTACAGCAATATTGAATGCCAGCACTTGGAATTAACTTTATTTTTTTTTTTTAATTGAACTTCTCTCTGATCCATTGCTCAAACTGAGGTTGCTGTGTCTGCATCCCAAGTAACTGATCCATCTGTGTGGTTTCCAGAGTCCCTTGCTTGAGAGTACTCAGAGGAATTTTTTCTGATATCACCCCACCTGCTTGGAGGTATTGAAACTTGCCTGCCTATGTCAGGCTCCAGATTTTGGGAAAAACATCTAGTTTTGAAGCAATGAGCTTTGCTTTTGAACCTAGCAGAAAATGGAATCAATTTGCTTCCCAAATTGCTGCAGCAATTTCAGGTGCTTGTAAAGTCTTGCAAGTTACACAGGTTTTGCTGCCTTATACTTGCATCCCTTCTTGTCCCTAGGCAGCATATTTTGGGTTTGCTTTTAAACTGAATTTTGTAGACTATTAGTCCAAGTTTCACCGCGCCTGAAACCCCTGAGGAAAAATAACAATTGAAAAGGGTTTTGTTAATAATGTCCAAAATTGTCTTTTATGAGCGAAAGGCCACTCTGCTTAATGCACAATGCCCTTGGCATTGCCTACATGATGAATAAGGAGATCAAACCCATAGCTTTTACCTCTGTAAGTGCTGAAGGTGTTGTAAAAAACCCCTTTGCTGTGTAATGTGCAAGCAAAACAATCATCACACTCTCTTCCCCCCCTTGCCACAGCCCTGCTCCTTGGGGCACAGTGTGAAAGGGCTGAGTTCTGTGATATTCCAACACCCCCTGTGTTGGAGTCTGAAACACTTGAGTGTGTGCCCTTGTTTCTAATACTTAGTTTTAAGATCCAGAAAAACAGTGAATTTCATATAACATGAAATTCATGAGCATGTTTTCATAGTGATACACGAGAACAAATGTTCAAGTTACATAGAAAAAGCTGAAAGTGTAAGTGTGTAGATTAAAAATTTTCTTAAATCACTGGGTGAATAAGTTAGTTTAGAGAACAGGAGACAAGATGGAAGATTTAAGGTGCTGTCTCTTGTCCCTTCTTTCTTCTTCATGTTCTTCTCCTAGAGGTTTTTGGGTAGTAGTAAGTGATTGGACAGAAAATGCCATAGTGGAGTACATAAGTGAAGAGCCATTGAGGCATTAAGAAAAATAATATACTTGTCTATTGTTAATTGGGTAAAAATAGGTATAAAGATAAAATAACTGCATATTTCTTAGCCATTTTGTGCATCAGACACGAAGTGAGCCACAAGGCCTTGTTTGTACCATCAGAAGAAAGAAATGTACCAGATTACAAAGATATAACCAGACAGCCTGGAGAGACCTGCTAAGTTTTGTGATGACCTTTTAACAAACACGAGAAACAAAATTCTAATGAGCTCAGGAGTTTTCTTCAAATCATAAGAACTGAGATAAGCAGGACTCCCCACCAGGGAGGATCCCAAAAAAATTCAGTCTAAAAGAAGCTGAAAAATCCAGGAAGAAAAAGAAAAATACAGAAGAAATGAAGCAGAATCAGAGAAACAGAAAAAAGATTTTTTTAGAGAAAATTTACACCCTGAGTGCACTGCAGCTCACAGCTGCACCCACAAGGGAGAGTGAATAGCAGCACTGGTTTTGGTGGCTGTGGTGTGAGCGTGGCTGCAGTCACTGACCGGTTATTCTGCCAATGCCCGGGCGCCTCCGGCCGGCCTCGCCAGCAGCGTGTGCTCCCAGGCTGTGGCCAATGATGTGAACATCAGCTGGAGAGTATCCATATTCATCCTGACAAAACAGCAACAAGCAAACATTGCTAGGGCAGTTTGCATCAGCAGCGTGGAACACTTAAAAAGGGGCTGGAAAACTCCTTTTAATTTGCCTGCTGACTCAGGAACTCCTGTAGGATTTCAGCAACTCTTTGCCAGTTGCTTCTGTCCAACACACAGATTTTCCCAAACCTCCTTATTCAGCTGCTGCCCTGGTTTGGAGGTTGTTGTAACTCCAGACAGCTCTGTCAAGAGTCCTGAGAGGCTCTGTATCCTTCCAGAGGGCCCCTCAAGGTTCACAGAATGCTTGTCTGGCTTGTGAGAGTGTTCCAGGCAGCAACTCTTGGTTACACCTGCACAGCTGGGGGAGGGCATGAGAGGAGAACTGCCTTCAGCCTTTTTGGGCAGGAATCCAGTAGCTGCAAGGCAGGTGTGGAGAGTGAGAGGTGGGTCAGAGCACTGCTAGACCCAGCACACTCTCTGGTTTTAGTTATTTATAGTTCTCTTATGGGAAATTTCTGTTGAAAGCAATTAGATTAAGAGAAAGCTTCAGAGCAAGCTTCACTTCCAGTGTGAAGCTGGCTGCAAAAGGGGGCACCTCCTGTGGGTTTGGGCACTGTCCATCACAGCTTTCCCTGGGGCATCTGCTGGGTCCTGCTTGTCCCCAGCCAGTGCTGCCAGCTGGTTTTCTGGTGTTTTGTCAACTCTTTGGTTCTGTCTCCATGAAAAAGTTCACCATATCCATTATTTCAGCATATTTAAAGTTTTACACTGCATTTGTTAACATCTACAGAGTAACTCTTTGGCTGTACCATGAGAATTTCTTGTAGAATTCCCTCTCCTTAAGCTGGCAGGCCCCGCTGCTATGACACAGTACTCTCCTTTTAAAAAATGTTTGTTTTCAGCACAACTGATCATGGAGTAGTGGACTATATTTTCTGCTGGCTACATCCCCCATTTGTGAAAGCTCCAGAGCTGTATTTCTTTCAAACCATGATTATAGCTACAGCTTTAGAAACAGCAGACTCTTACCATGAGGACGTTCACGAAATAAGCGATTTCAGCGCCCACGATGCGGACGTTGTTCGCTGCCTGGGTGTACTGACACAACGCCCCTCGCTGCCAGTTCACACAGATGCAGTTCACATCTTCCACAGTAAGCAACCTCTGTTTTGTAAAACAAAAGTAAAAACCGTGGTAAATGCAGTATGGGATCAGTTCATGTTGGTCATTGAGGCTGAGCCGCTAAATGTTGTGTGGATTTGTGTGAGAATGTTTTGAAAACCAAAGCTGTGGCATGGATGTGTGCTCACAGGGGTTTGTGTGATCACACAGTGCTGAAAGAGGGTGATATGTAATTTAGTCATCATTTCAGATAACCAGAGGAGTATTTTCTACAGAAAGGAAAACAGTATCAATAATGAAACTTTCAATTTTTATTTTCAATCAAACTTAATATGTAACAGTAAATAAGAGCTCTACTTATGCACCTATTCACTTCAGTGATTTAAAAGTACTACTTTAACTCAAATTCAATTAGAATATTTTTGATAGTAAAAGTCAAGAGTGGTTTTCTGATGCATATTTGTAGGAAAGAGGATGTGTCTTAATAAGATGGTGTAAAAGCTCTTGGATTTTGGATTTATGGCTTTATTTGGAAATATGTATCTGCAGGCAGAGACTTTGCCACAGGGTCAGAAGCTTCACTGTTTTCCATTGAGCTGGATTGTTTGGCTAAAATTATTTTATTTTAGCAGCTTAAGTATATGGCAACAACTGACAGAGGACAAAAAAGGCTATAAAAGTGTCTGTGACCATGCTAGAAGTAGTAAAAATCAATATGCAGATAGGATTATTGCTTAATGGAAAGCAAGTAACAGATACACATAGGAGGATCGATGTATTCACAATCCCCTTTGCTCCACTCTTTATTGAAAAGATTCTCTGAGACCAATTTGTTTCTTAATATAAACTAGAGTATTGTGATAAAACACAGGCTACTGTAATAGATGAAGAAGAATTTAAAGATTTACCTCATGCCTCTACATCCTGGAAAATTGATCAAATGGATTTAAAGGACAAGCTGAAAAAAATTGTGAGCTATCTCATTGATTGTGTAGTTCCAGGAAAAAAAAGTCTATTTTAAGAGTGCAAAATGTAAGACAGAAAACTATAAAAACATCAGTCTGCTACTTTAAACAAATTATTAACTGACAAATCCAACAATCATCCATCATTTTCCTTTTCTTTTGATCTAGCATCAAAAGGAAGCAGGCAATTGGGGTGCAATAAATGCAAAATGCCTTGATTTTAGTTTCACCTTGTTCCTTATAGTGTTCTCATTAGTAAAGTAGGAATACATTATTTAAAAAAAAATTATAGCTGTGTTAATGGTTGAAAAACCTTATCCTCAAAGTGCCAACAACAGGTATTTTGCTCTGTGCTGCATGACTAGGGGCTTTCATTAGCTCCAGCTGCAATTAAAAGCATGTTTGGAGGACTTGAGAAAACCACAAGCTGGAATTGCACTTTGCATAGGGGCAGGGTTAAGAAATAATTTGTGGAATTAGCACAAAAATCAATAAAGCAGAGTACTTTGCTACATTCAGTGCTCATAGATTGAAAGCTTTGCTAGAAATGCTCCCCTTGAGGTCCCCTTTGGAGCTACATTTTTATGTCTTTATTGCTTTTGGTAATGGCCAGCCCACGTGCTCAGCTCAAACCTTCCTGACAGACCTTCCACAGCTAAAAACCTTCTCTTGGCTGGAGAAATAAGATGCAGGAGCTATGAGTCTGCAGTTATTTCTGGAATCACCCCAATCCTAGCCAGCATCTTGCTCCAGGGTTTGTGCTCTTTTTATCAAGTAAAGGGCGTTCACTGCACCAAACCTTCCTGTCACTCACTGGACTAGAGAGAAAAGCTGAATGCATTTTACCCCATGATTTCCTCAAGGTGCAAAGCTACATATTCCATTTGGTAACAGTCTGAAAATGTGAACTATTTTTTGCTTTCTTTTCACTATGATTACCATGAGAAAATTTGGTTAGAAGTAGAGAAAACAGGCAATTTATATGAGTGTGTTTATAAATGCAAATTAAGGGTGTCCCCGTGGTACCTACCTTGCACATGTCTGACAGCCAGTTTTCTTCTCCATTGTCTACAAATCCATGCACAATAAATCTGGTCTTCCTGCTTGGATTAAAATTTGAGGCTTCAATTGTTGACTTATCAACAGCAGACACCTCCTATATTAATGTAGATTTTAAAAATCATTAAATTAGTATAGATAAGAACTTAATAAACCTTTAAATCTACCTTCTGTAGATAAGTTTTCCAAGCTGCAAAGACCTGAACTGTGCTTATCTGTGCAGGAGTTTAAAAGTTTTGCAATGTTGAACTCATCTGCAAGAGTTCACATGAAGGTTTATGTCTATCTCCATTCAAAGCAAGCTTTGACACCTATCTTAGAGCAGACAAGACTTCAGCATTTTTTGATTTTATCTGTAGAGAAATATTACCCCAAAATGCTCAGTTTCCCAGTAGCTCTCAGTGGGGACCCTCCCAAGGAGCTGGAAGAGGTGATCTTTTGAATCAAGTGGAGGTTTGGCCATTTTTAACACTTTTCAGGAACACAGCTGGAGTCCGTGTTTATTAACAAATTGTGCAGGTGATTCATTAATGTTTAAACCACAGCAGCTCTTACTTGAAAGTCCTCGGTGTTTTCTCTGGTGTACAGGAGGAAACGAGTGTCTACACTCTCTGGCTTCCAGGGCAATTTGTAGACTGGCCTTTCTGTAGTCCCAGACCATGGTATATCGTCTGTGAAGCACCCAAGCCTTTCATAGCAAACTTCTTTGCCTGTAGCATGAAGATAAAAACAATAATGTGTGAATGAGAAGTCAGAACTCATAGCATGGCTTCTCTGGGGGTCTCTTTGTTCCTGGAAAATCCCAGAGTTTCCAGAAAGCCAAGACCAGCAGTTGCCCTTTCCCAGATTTTGAGAGGCTGCAGTTTACCCCAAGGAGAGAAGCCACCCTACTGCTCACCAGCAAATGATATCAACAGTATCCTGTGGTATCCTGTGCAAGTCCTTGGGTATCCTCCCCCAGCTGTTGCTTTGCCCAAGGCAGAGACAGCTGATGAATTTCTCCTAATTCCAAGCCAAAACATTGCAGGTAATCAGCAATAAATTGGGACTGTGCTGAACAGCTTACATGAGAAGTCTTACACTGCACAAGCCATTGTCTTCTGCTGAATACAAAGCTATACCCTCTTTAGACTGCCTCCACCCCCTGGCCCTGGATTTTTTTCCATTTCTATCACTAATAAGAGTGCAAGAAATAATTTCCTATGTTTAGTAGAGCAGTAACTTTGTTCTGAGGTAGGAAACATCAGCTTTTCTTGCTTACTCCTAGGGCAGAATTCCCAAAGTGGAGAAGACAGACAACATGCACACTCTAATCTCACCATTCCTGTATGGAGAAGTGAATCACATTAATTAATCAGTAAGTTTTAAGGCATCAGGGTGTACAATAATATCTAGAAAACAGGTGAGAAATACAGCAGCATGGAAAGGCAATACAAACACTAACCCCATACACTTACCTTCTGCTGCGCTGAGCAGAAACAGGGCAAGAATCCAAACTCCAAGCATCTGGAACAGCAGAAAAAGAAGCAGCTAGGGTTTGCTAACCCACTCATTTAGCAAGCATACTCAGCCCCCTGGTGCTGAATTTTCTCAAGGTGAAGAGAGTGCCTGCTGTTTCTGCAGGATGTATCCCTGACTGCTGTGTGTGCCAGACAGGTGTGAGTCAGATTCGTGTTTGCTTGCTCCAAGGGAGAATGAGGGGCCATAAATACACAAAAGCATAGCTTAAATGCAGGATGATTTTTTTTCCCCCTTCTAATCAGATGTACAGGAGCTACTCTGGAATTAGAATAAGAACTAGCAGAACATGAGCTGCCATTCCCCTTCACACTCCTGTGCTGTGAGAAGCCACAAATCTGATGAAGTACAAGGGAAAACCCCCAGACCTGAATTACTTACGATGCAGTCTTGGAGATCCTGGCATTAATGTGTAAACTTCGCATGTACTTTTATAGTCTGCTTTATCCTTGGAAATGTTCTTAGAAAGATAGGAATATTTGTTTCTGGTTATAGCTTATAGATAAGATGAAAAATAACTTTAATGTTTGGTTTGTTTGATAAATCCAAACTCCATGGACATAGATTTCTTGAATCACTGAGCTGGATCTCACAATATGATTTGAGATCCAGAGGTTGGTGATTCCCAGGCAGCAACTCATCAGGAGTGGCCCATGAAAGAGAATTATATGGATCTGTGTGTCTTGTCTTGGCTGGGAAGGCTTTTATTTTTGGTGCTGTATAGTTGGGGTGTAGGAGATCTACTAGGGGAGTTAGTAGGAAACCACATAATTTTAAAGTCCCATTCCTTGTCCTGTATCAAGTGACTTCAAATGTGGAATGTTCCCGTGTTTTCTGAAGGCTTATCCCTTTTGGAAAACTCTTTGTGGGCTTGGTATATTCTTTACAGAGTGAAAGAGTCCAAATTTCTCTGGGCATCCCCTTAAATTCCTTGCTGAAATAAGAAGATGTAGAAGGACATTTGTGTAACCCCTGGGATCCTTTCTATACTACCCATGTAACCCAAGCTTAGAGAAAGGTTCTGAGTGATGAACTGAGAGCAAACACACTGGAAATATACAGAAACAACATACAGAATTCTCCCAGACATTGGGATATGGCTGGAATGCTACAAAGCTCTGTAGATTGTTCTAGTAGAAACATGAGCTAAAAGGTGAAAAGCAGCCTGTGCAAATGCTAGGCCTGTGCACAAGACTAGGTCTGGCAACCCCTTGGACCTGTTTGTCTCTAGGAGAAGGCTCTAAGTGAACTCAAGAAGAAATGAAACCTGAGCTGACTCCACTTCTGGATCTCTGTCAGCTTGGCTATGCTTTATGGCCTTTATGTTTGCAGAGTTGATGTTCCCTGATCTCCACCTCTGGGAATGACCAAATGGATACCAGGTGTTTCACTGCTGTCATCGGTGCTAAAGGAGTTTATTTTTTTAAGCAGATAATTTTTTTTTATTAAGATACCACCTTTGATATGGATTTAGGGCTCAGTGCTCCTGTCTTTAGCTGAAGTGGGATTTTGGTTTGTAAATAGCTTTGTATCAGAGAAATCAGTACATGCCCCAGTGCACTGACAAGATTTAACACTTGTTCAAAACGAGGGGGGAACAGATTTTCCCATTTAATTTACGAGCTGGTAGAAAAGATTTGAATTAAGATTTTATCCATTAGTCTGCTGCTCTTATTCAATACTGTAATAATACAGGTCAGACAGAATAAATGGACAATTCCTTAGGCCACAGTCAGCTGGATTTCAGCTGCTTGCTTCTCCTTTGGGAAGGCTGGGCTGGGATGCAGGGCCCTCAGTAGGATGCTGCTCTGTGCCTGGAGGAGCTGCTCTGGTCCTTGTGGCCTCACAGTTGGGGGCTTTGGAAGAAGGATGGGTTTTGATTTTTAAAAAAAAAAAGGTGATAGATTAAGGCACAGCTATGTTTCTCCAGTCCTGAAGAAGGTGTAGTCTGGAATAGAAAGCAGGAGAGCAGAGGTCTGGATTTATGGTGTTGCAGGATGCTGTGGCTCTCTCTTGGGACACTGGAGCTTCCCAGCATTGTTCACATTTTTCCTTGCCATGTGTCAATTCCCCAGGAGACTTGAAGGACTCAGAACTGCAGGTCTCTGGCTGAACCTCAGACTTGTGCTTAATTATGCTTTTAATTTTTTTATACACTTGTGTTTAGTCAAGGACACAACAGGATTGGGGTTTTTCTTAAAAAAAATCATTCAGAAGTTTATACTCATAAATATTCTCATGGTATTTCTACCCCTATTTCTTAGAAGTTTATCTGCCCAAGTGCTTTTACATCATTTATCAAAAGTGGGGAAATGGGAATAAATTATTAACTCTTTCCTCCTATTCATTGGCTCAGAGTTTGGATTTTATACTTGGAAAAATATCCACTGCCTTGGTCTCTTACAGCTGCAGGAGGCTCACTCCTGCCATGCTTTGCAGAGCAGCAATGTTCATTTCTAATGTGAAATGCTCAGGTTTTGCTAAGCCTGGTTACTCAGAGTTTCTCTTGAGGAGTTTCAGTGGGCACTGCAAATGTTTGTGTTAGAAATTAAACAGTGTCCAGGAGCAGGGATTTAGTGTTTAGCTCCTTCCAAAGTGGGGAGCACTTGAGGTTTGTCTTATCTGTGTTTTCCAAGCAGGTGCAGGTAAGAAGGGCTGTGCTCACCTGCTGCAGGAATAACCTGGCCTTGTGCTGCTGCTGCCCCATCCCAGAGTGTCCTCTGAGGACAGGGCTCTTGTGTGGGGCTGGAAAACTCTGACCAGCTCACAGGCTGCAGAAAGGACGTGTTCCAGACCTGCAGGGGTGTGCTGAGGACACGTTTCCTTCAGAGTGCTGGGTAACATCCCAGATTTTCCATCTCTCACTGTGGTGGGACTCAGCTCTTGCCTTAAGGAACAGGTAGAGTGAGACTGTGCAGTGTTTTAGATGGATTTTAAATGGAATCTGGTTGCCTCATAGTTACACGTAAAATGAACGTGGCTCAAACACGAAAACATTGGCATGTGTGTTTGCAAAGAACTAAAAATAACCAAAAGGAGAAACTATTTTTTTTTTCAATTTGCTTTAATTGTGTTTTTTGCCAAGATTTTCATGCACAAGACTGAGGGTTTACTCAGCTGCCGTGTACAGACCTTGGGGATCCCTAGCAGGGTGTGAGTAACTGAGGATCTCCATATGCCACAGTTCCATGGCCACAAAAAGTTGACCTGGGAAGAAAAAAAAAATGCTTGAATCAAGATTTATCTCTTTCTGCCCAATGGAAAATGAAAGGGTGCCAGATGTCACCTTGAGGGTTGTTAATCCAGCCCATAGTCCCACTGAAGGTTTGCTAAATGCCTGCTGCAAAGATCATTAGCATCTTCTATTAATAATAACAAGGAGAATTTCCTTCTTTTTGTGACCAGCAGCACAATTTGAGGTTTAATATTCTTTATCTTGGTTTGTAATTGTTTTGTTGCAGAAAAGCTAAACATTTCAAATTATTCATTGCTGTATTCTTTTCCAGACAGTTATTCCCTGGTGCATAGTCAAACATCTGATTTTTCTGATTTTTATTCTGTCTGAAGTACAATGCCTAGTCCTTTTTCTTATTGAAATTCACATTGATTACAAACCATGTGTCCAATTTAACACAGTTTAACCATTTCCCCATCTTTTCTCTTAGGTTTTTTTCACTTGCCTTCTGACCTCTAAGTAGGATACACTTACCTATGTCCATCTGCTCCATATATTATATTGACTGTTTCTGCTCCCAGTCTTGCCCAGAGCAGAGAGAATATGGCTTTATTCCAGAGAAATTCTATTTTTGCAGTATTTTTGGGGTTGATTTCAACATCAAGATACTCTGTGTAAACATCATCTTGAGAGAGGTCTCCACTGCAAATAGAAGGAAAAATGGCATCACTAAGTTTAACAGTTCAGAGATCACTGAAATGAACCACATTCTCCACATATTTTCAGGTTTTCTGTTAGTTTTTTTTTTTTTTTACAATAGAAATTTGCATTTTTGCTGTTCTTTGTAAGAGCACAGAGCTCTGGGCAGGGCTGTGAGCAAGGAGAGGATGAAAACCTCAGTATTGAGCACTTCAAATGTCCTGCCATGGGGAGATGACCAGAGTGAGACTGGGGCTGTCCCCAGAGCCTTTGAGTGCTGAATTTGCAGGATCACCCACCTGGAGCTCAGGAACACAGAACTCATGGAAATGCCTTCCATTTCCTTTTTTACAACCATCCATCTGCCCTCATGGTTCTTACTTAAGTAACAACTTCTTTCCTATCTGATGTTAAGCAGAATATTTGCAATGCAAGATAAGTGTTAACACTGCTTAAATATGTGGAAAGATTAATGTTAGCAACATTAAATACTGTAGAAAAATACTAATCTAACTTACCTAGCAACTTCATATTCTTTTGAGTTCCCATGTGTGTCAGAGTAAACCAGGTTTATGTCTCCCCTTGTTTTCTTTACACCAGACAATTTGATAAATACTTTTTGTCTCCAAGCTGCATAAAAAAAAACAAAAATGAATCCAGATTATCACTGGTGAGCTTACATAAGTAATGTAGCATTTTCTCTCAGAGCTATTAGCAGTTATTTATAGAAGCAGCACAGGTGCATGGCTGTAAATTGCATCAAGGCACTTTTCAAACTTGTGAACCTCTGTAACAAACCTTCTCCACTTACTAGCAAAAGGCTCATCTGCTGCTGTATTTAAAAAATACTTTTGGTCTACCCTCTTCAATTTTTCTGGGAATCTGTCAGCATAGTGCCCCATCATTGGACATCCCTCCTGTGGACAGGGGAAACATTTTCCCTAGGGAAAACAAGAGCATCAATTAATGAGGAATATTATTTTTCATGCTAGCCCTTATGAAATTAATGCTGCAGATGCAGTTCTGGTCTTGCAAAGCTGTGGCAGTACTGTGCATTTTCATAACACCAAAACCTGATAAACTTGTTTTAGATAATGGCTCCTGCACCCAAGAGGGTGCAGAATGAACAGGTTTGATGCCTGTGTATGGTAATAACCTGAAATTTGTTAGTTCAAATATTTTTCAGTTAGATTCTAGTGCAAAATATGGGCCAGTTTTACCCTTCTAGTCAAGGGGAACTTGCCTGCATTCACAAATGGGGGGAAATGAAAGGAACATTGTTCATTAGTGCATGTATTTAGGTGCTCTAATCGGTGTCAAATATAAATTAGAGAGCAGTCAAGGATTCTGGAGGCTCTAAATGTAGGAATTAGTAGGTTTCTTCTAACATAGGTTCCCTTTGCATAAAGGTTTGGGGTGAGAATTCCACAAGCTTTTATTTTTGCTCCTAATATTTTGGTGACATAATTTTATGCTTCAGGATTCCTTTTCCAGAGTGGAACTGCCGTGTGCTGTGCTTCCCCCAGCCACCAACACCCAAGTGGTGTCTGTCCAGAGACCTGGAACATTTCCTTTACACCTCACCCCTTCCTGGGCTGGAATACTTACTTTCTTAAAGGATTCATATGAGTCACAGGGATATGCCAGGAATCCAGTGGGGTAGAGGATACTTGCAAAATAAAACTCGTGGCTGCGTGAGTGGTGGCACCCCCCAAAGAGTGTAGCATCTGTTGGAAGAAAGTTTATGAGCTTTGGTGAAATAACCTCCCATTATCCTCTGCAAGAGTGGCACTTTTCTCACCATGGAAACAGCTCAGGCACAGAACAGAACAGCAGAATGGGCCTGTAATAATTTCCTTTTGGTCTGAATTTCTAGTTGCAGGAAAAATTGCTGGGTTTTGGTGTTTTATCTGGAGAATGGTGTACCATTGCCCTAAGATTTCAGCTGGCATGCATTGGTCTGCTATGATGTAATAGTCTTTTTAAAATATATATATATTTACATATACATATAGCGTAAGCAGTCATAGATGCATATATATATATATATATATATATATATTTGAGATATCATAGCAAGATAACATTCTTTACAGTTTTAAGGGCTTAATAGAGCATGGAGAAGCTGTCCAAAATCTCTGAAAAAAGAGAAGTTTCAGATTCAGATGTGAGGCATGTACAGCCCCTGGAAACACTCAGTGCTTTTACCTAATTCATGTCTTAGGAGTGTTGGATGCCCTTTACAGCATCTGCAAGAAACCAGAGGTGGTGTGGTCATGCTGCTGATTTGGCCTTTCTCAGCCTGGAAAGTCTCCTGCTGGGGTTGTTGGACCTGAAGTTCCCTGTTTCCTGCCTTTTGCATCCCATTTCAAATTACAGAAGCAAAGCTTAGGCAGATACGACACCTCCCTTCCTTGCAGAGTTCTCTGTTCTGTTCCAGCCTTTGTTGTTTCTTATTTCCTTTTTAACTTAGGAGTAAACAGGCAAAAAGCTATTTTGTTTTCCTGTTTTCTCCCAAATAGTTGACAATTTTCACAGTTCATGTTTCAGAACTGACCAAAAATAAAACCCAAAGCATGTTGGAATTGTATGTTTACCTGCAATGATGGCTTCAAAATCACTTTGTTTCATCTCTGGAATTAAATCAGTGCATCCAGGCATCACAGTTCCTCCATTTGGGTAAAAGTCCAGGTGCCCAGTGGTGTTATACATTCCAAAGCCTGAGACATGCATGGGAAGCTGTCAGAGTCCTGGTGCCACGTGCATCCCTGCAGGTACCCCCTGGCACAGGAGCACTTACCTGCTGCAGGAAAGTGAGCAGCATTGCTGTGTATAACATCAACAAAGTTTGCATCTGTAGGATCCAGTCTCACCTCGGGAGGAGTACCTTCAAAATAGGGCCCAGCAGGGTCTAAACCTAAAAAAAAAACCACCCCACATTTATTGGTTGAAGGAGAGAGAGAGGTGTTGCACCTTAATATATCATTTGCCAAGTCATGACATCAAATGTTTAGTTTTGCAAAAGGCAAGCACAATAATTATAATAATTATGTGAATTCCAAGCTAAATTATAAAAAATACGTGGATAGTATGGTTTTGTGAACCTTTCTGAAAACTTATTCCAAGAGAAGTAAAATATTTTTTCAATAGGTTATATAATGGCATATTATATTACTAGGAAGGAGGCATTTATTACCCACAGATTTATTACTGGACTCCCTAAGCTGCAAATGGGGAAAACTAAGGGTTCTTTCTTTGTCTTTGTGTGGGGCTTGATGTAACCCAGTGAATGATGGTAATGTTACAAACATGCTAGCTGTGCTTGTCCTTCCACTAAAGAGTACTTCACCTAAACAGAGAAAGAAGATGTAATAATTACCCTGTTTCTGAGAACCATAAATTTTGTCTGCTCTCATGACAGGTATCTCCAGCACTGCCAGTAATTTAATTCCAGTCAGCAGACCAGTGTGTTGCAAGTTCTTTTTCCTTTAAACACGCTGTTAGCTCTGCATGTTGGTGAGCAGCCTACCTGTTATCCGTCTGATGCCTCGGATCCTTCTTCCTGCTTCTCCTGCAGTGTGTGCTCCCAGACTGTGGCCAATTAAATGGATTTCGTAAGGGGAGTACCCGAACATTTTCTGATCATTAAAGTGGTGGTGGTGGTGGTAGGAGATAAGAACACAGGCTTTGAATAACAAGCAAAGAGAAGGTCTGACATTATGGGCCTCTGGGAACATCTAGGCCGACTTTCTGCATAGCAAACAGAGGGGGTGTTCCTCGAGTTAATTGCTGTTTAAATTACACTAAGAATTGACAGAAAAATGATCCCATCTGGAATTTTACATGCATAGTGATGAAGGGTTCACTGTTGTAGTGTTGGCATATGCTTGCTGTATTCCATTATCCTGTGTGACAAAATACAGACCATCTTTCCCATTTGGATCAATGCCTAACATCATCTTCCATAAAAATTATCTTACTTTTTTCTTTATTTATTCTTTGAAGCCCTTTTTTTGGTCACATATCTATTCTCCACGCCTCTTTAGAATATGTGATCATATTATGAATAAGATTTTCACTGCCAAGCTCAAGTGGGGTGATGTCCATTCTCCTCTTTAGCAGATCTCCCCTGTGCAAGGCTTGCACTGCTGAGGTATTATACTTGCATTGAGGGTAAAAAGGGAGACACGAGGGACACGTTCATTGCATTTTGTAGCAACCAAAACCAGCAAGGTTGCTAACTGATTGAGATTTTTACATGAAGTTTTGTAATGTGTGTGCCAAAATTAAGGCAGATCTGGAGAAGTGGTGGCAGATTAGGTGGCAGATTTCTCTGAAAACGTTTTACTGCAGTGTTTCCATTTACAATGCAGCTGAACCTTTCTGACAATGAAACTTCAGAAATTTTTAAATTAGGGAAAAGAAAAGGAAGTCTAAGTGTTACTTATGCATTTTTGTAAGGGAAGGAAGTGTGCCCTAGGCTGCACATGATGCAGTAACAGGGACAGTAAATAAGAAACTAAACACATCCTTCAAATAACCTGATATTTATACATAGAGGAGAAAGATCCAGAAGCTAAATGTGTGAGGTTACAACCTCCTAGGAAGGAACAGTAGATTGTAGCCTGGCAGAATCTGGTAAAGTGTTCTTTAGAACACCCTTTAAAATGAGCCTCAGGTTGTTGCAAGGTTGGCACTTTGTCTCGTAGGCTCTGAAGCAACCTTAAGATGAACAGCTCCTGGCCAGGGTCAAGTCCAGTGCTAGGCTGGATTCTGATTTTCAGCTGCTCCAAGAACTCGTGAGTCTTTCAGAAATCCAGAAATTCACAAATTTGTGGCAAACACACAAACTGTGTGAATGTGAACACCCGCCTTTGGGAACACGAGGCTCACAGCCAGGGGAAAACTGGACAGCTCATCCTGCCTTTAGACAGCAAACACGGAATTATCAAGTGAGGCAGCTGCTGCTCGTTTTGGTGCTGCTAAACTGAGATATTAACGCAATTCTGGCACGGGTGTATAATGCTGGGAAGCCCTTGTGAGCATGAGCTCGCCTGATTCCCGTGGCTCGGCTGTACCATGGTATGGAGACGTTGCCACCTGCTGGTCTCTAATTTACGGGCACATTTGTGTCCTCTGTGGCTGGAGCAGTCCTCCCAGGGCTGATCATGTTTTCATCAGCTGCATCTCAGCTGCACAGCCCTGCCTGGCAGCAGAGGACAGGTTCCAAGCCCAAGCAGCAGTGTGGTAACCCCGGTGTGTGTGCTGAGGAGAGGCAGGGGCCAAGGCAGGCTCATTTACCTGCAGAGCTGATATGAAATACGCAACCTCAGCCCCCAGCACTCGGATGTTGTTCACTGCAGGCTCATTTACCTGCAGAGCTGATATGAAATACGCAACCTCAGCCCCCAGCACTCGGATGTTGTTCACTGCACTGACGTAGGTGCCTTTCGCTCCCTCTTTCCAATCCACAGCGATGCAGTTGATGTTTTCCACTTCCAGCAACAGCTGATGTGGGAACACACAAAGCAAAGGATTTAAAGAAACAAAATAACAAACAATCAGAGATTCAACTGAAACTGGAATAAGGATTAAAATGTAACATAATAATCAAGTTTTTAATTCTTTACTAAATGGGACTCTTCACTATAGCCTGTACCACATTGAAACACATCTTCTTACAAGACAAAATCATTCCTCAAAAAAAAAAAAAAAATTTTAAAACTGTAATAAAAATATTTTACTTTATACACTATTTCTATATTTGAAAAACTTCTCCATTTCTGCATGAAATTCCGTACAACTGCACAGTGTATGTACAAATGTACAGTGCTATGACTTTCTCTGAGGGATGATGGTAGTTTAACTGAATTGTATAAGAAGCAGTCTTATTTACCAGTTGGGCTTAAAACTGTGAAAGTCATGTCAGACTTAAAAAAATTTGAAGGAGAGAAGAAAAGTTCTATTCCAGCAAAGAAAGCATTGGTCACTTTGGTGCAGGGCACAGTCCTGCAGAGATAGTGATTTTTCCAGTGGAGGAATCATGTGTTAGTCTGCAGTTACAGCTTTCTGTGAATAAAGGTCACTTAAGGTTTGAGATAGAGCCAGGAGTGATAACAAATATTAATCCATGAAAAACAGCTAAAGGTAAAGGAAAACAGAAGTGAAACAATAATGCATCCTGGACTCACTCCTCTCCTGTGGGGACCACAAGTTTGTAGTGTAGCGAGCCAGAAAGAATTGCTGTTTTTTTTAAAAAAAAAAAAAATAGAGAAAGGAAATTTAATATTTCAGAGTAAATTTTTCATGGATTTTAGAACAGAAGTAGTGCTGCTGATTTGTGACTTAGTATCCAGTGGTGTCTTTTCCCATCTTGGCCATTTCCCTGCCAGCACAGAAGCAGCAGCAAGTAGAGCAGATCTTGCTTGTCTGCCAGAGCCAAGGTACACTCTGCTGGTTTTGTGGGAGCTTCCACATTTCATATTTGAAATGTTTTTTTCCACTGAACTCTGTAATCAAACAAAAAGCAGAAAGTTTGGTGGTGTTCTTACGTTTGTTTGCTTGGGTTTTGTTGTTGCTTGGGTTGTTTTGGTTTTTTTTTGTCTCTAAGAACTGGATAGTGGTGAACCAGGGTAGTATTTATAGACTGAAACTTGAGCTTTACTAGTCAGGAGGGCCCTTGGACTGAAAGTTCAGTTGCTGCTTTGGGGAGCAGCTGTGAATTGGAGTCTAATCCCATGTCTGGACATGGGGACAGCTCTGTTCAGTTGCTGCTGTGATCTGATCTGCAGGGCTTGCAAATGGAAACTCTAGAGAAAAACCATGTCAGAGAGGACTGAGGGGCTTTGACTTCGCTGCATCTTCCCAAGTAGGAACACCTTGGTGTATGTGAAATTCAATTCTTGTTTTGCAATGAACTGTAAAATGCATGGTGGACATTAATGCCTAAAGGATACCAGCCCAGCTGGCAGGAATCAGAGGATAGTGTCTCATACCAAGCACATTTCTACCACCCAGCCTGTTTTTCCAGTGCTGCCAAATCCATGAATGATGAAGGAGGTTTTCCTGTGTGAGGAAAAATGTGACTTCTGGATGGTTGAGGAGTTTATTGCCGAGATCACCTATGGGATAAAAAAAAAAATAAGGTTTTATCTGTTCCTACTTTTGAACATTTTAAAAAAGTCAGCTAGGTCATACCCTCAGGACTAAAGGGACTCTGCTTTGACAGGACAAAGTCTGTGGTTTGTGGAACTCGGGGACCAAAAATCTCATCTCTCTCAGTTCCACTATGGTTTCCACAGAAATTAAGCCCTTGTGGTTTTTTCTGCCCCCAAGAATTCTTCATGAAGAACCCCCTTTTGCAGAATATGAAGCAACCTAAAAGTGCCACATTTTCACAGGGTGTCTCTTGGCTTGAGGTGATGAGTTTCTCCAGGGAGCAGCCCACCAGCTCCACAATCCCTGCTCCAGCTTGTCCTTTTTCTGACCTGACCTTTGGCTTCAGTGTGCTGCTCTGCTTCTAAGCTGCAGCCTGTTTTTCTCGTTAGCCACTTCAGAAAGGCTGGAAGAACTTCATGCAAGGACTTCATGCAGTAAAGCTGATCTTCACACATTGCTGCAAGCTACTTAATTATCTATTCTTGAGAATGTTATCTGTCTGTATTGTTTTCAGACAAATACAGGGGCTGTGATGTGAGCTCAGGGAGTTTGGGTGTGGAAGGGCTGTGTCCTAGATCATAGATATGCTGGAGTTTAATGGGAAGTAGTGGAAGCTGTTTTCTGATTTATTTTATCAACAACAGAAGTGCTGAGCAACCTGCTCCTGAGTGTATCTTAGGTGCTTCAACCTTCCTCAGACTTAAATACATGCAAAATGTAGTCTGCCATAACCTATATTTTAAATCTTCTAAACTTCTTGTGTCCTACAGTTCATTCATGCATTTTTTTTGTTTGTTTTGCCCCAAAGTATATTTGTTAGTGTACCTTCAAACTATCTTCTGTCTTGTTTGCCTATGGTGACTGACACAGACTTTGTAACAAGTTAACAAACAGTTTTAGGTTCAGTCAGCTTTTGATGTCAAAAATAAATGTCACCTGTGAGTTATTTCCTGTTTCTCTGGTGTAGAGAGAGAAGCTGATGTTCATCTCTTCTGGAGAATCAGGCAAACCTGTCAGAAGCCTCCCTGGTACCCCAGACCAGGGAGGGTCATCTGTGAAACAGCCAAGCCTGGGGTAGCAAACTTCTTTACCTAGAGCAGAAGAAACAACTTGTTTATATCTATGATTCTCTTGCTTGATGATGTATTTGAGACTAAAGCAGTTTGAAGAGCAAAAATCTAAGGATTTCATTTTATGATTGATTTTGAAATTAATTTTTGAAGGTCATTTTTGAGTCCTTTATGTGTATTGCCTAAAGTGGGAACAGAAGCAATACACCAAGCTAAATAAACCAAGTAAAGGAGGATAAACCAAGTAAAGACCCCCACAGTATTTTGACACCACTTTCTAGGCTTGTGAAGGATGCAGTTCCTTTTTACAAAACATCCTAGTAAGAAATGCTTGTTAGAATTGCTCCTGCATATCTTCTACTCCAAAGCATTGTGTCTCTGTCATGGGAATGAAGGTAACCTTGTACAAAGAGTGATATGAATATTTACTTCAATACAGTAGTTTTTCCTAGATCAAATGGCTCTTGTGCTCACTTACACTCAACTTTTATGTTTTAGAATTGCTGTGCTGAGCACCCTGTTGCTGGTCAGTTCTTTGTAAAGAGCAGCAATGTAAAGACAGATTTTGCATGGCCTTGGTAGAAGTAGGATACAGGACTCTGAATTTCTCTGTGGATTTTCAGCACAGTTTTGCCTCTTGAGCTCTTAAAAATGAATTTTAAACACAGCAGAGCCTTTTAGCATTAGTTCCATGCACTGTAATAGACATTGCCCTACAAAGACCCACAAATCATGCTACAATTTCCATGTAAAGGAAAATAACAGTCATCATCTGCTATGTACCACTTCATCTGAATTCACTTTCTAGTGACAGTGTTTAAAGATACAATTTCTCACCTGCTGCTCTGCCAAGGAGATAAAATGCAACAATCCACATTCCAACCACCTAAAGCAAATTGAATACACAGGTTAGGCATTTTATTCCAGGGGTTTTGTCCTTTTTAAAAGAGTGTAATGCAAAGAGAAATGCAAAGACCTGCAGCTGAAGAGGAATAACCTCACACATTGGTGTGGCACAGGGGGGACCCATCAGCCAGAGGGAGGCCAGGGTGTCCTGGCAGACACCAGCTGACCATAAAACAATGTGTCCCACAGCCAGCAGCATCCTGGGCTGCTTGAGGGGGAGTGTTCCCAGCAGGATGTGGGAAGGGATCCTTCCCCACCACTCAGTTTTGCTGCTCACTGCATTTCTTGCACAGACAATGCTGCCTGCAGATTGCTGCTGGACTCGATCAGATCACAGGATCCTGATTTTTTCCTGGCTGTGGTGGATAGGTGAGAGGTGTGATACAACAAGCACAGTGGTACATATAACTTGTTGAAGTCTGCACACTTGGCAGCTCAGGTCCCACATTTGGAGAAAAGCTTTGATCAGATTCCTCTTCTCTACACTTTCCTTACTGGTCTTTTCCATGGCAGGACTTCCATTAATCTCATCCCCTCCCCTCATTCAAGTGTTCTCAATTTCCTTTTCTTCTAGGTGTTTCCTATGGCACCCACCTCCCATTTCCAACATACTGCTTTTCTTTTAAACCAAAAATCTGAGTTTCCACCCCTGGCCACTGGGATAGCTCATTAGATATATTAAGAAAAAATGGTAAATTTGTTAGTTATAATCTCACTATGTGCATAGCACTGTCCAAGGGATTTTTTTACAGATGTGAGAAAGCCAGAAACACAGGACTCCAAAGGTCCTTGACACTACAAAATGCTTTCACAAACAAAAAAGAAAGAACTGGGAATTTTCAGAATTTGTCCTTGAAGCTTGTGTGGCACGTGTCAGACAGGAGGGATGTGTGATCCACCTGTGTGCTTGTTTTTGATGGAAGTGGGATTACTTGCCTGTAATGACATGGTTTCCTAACAAAGCCAAACAGGATAGGTCACAGCACTCTCTAATAAACTCTGAAGTCCCTGTTTGGTAATACTTTGTTTTGTTTGTGTGTTTGGGCAGAGGAGTGAGGATGAATATCCCAGCAGTGAGCAGGAGCTGCAAAGTGCAGAGCTGAGAGGAATCATGAAATTTCCTTAGAGATACAGTTCTGATCCTAAGCCTAATTTGTCCACTGATGTAGTTACCAGAGAGGAAAACAACCTGCTCGAGGAGAGTGGAAAGCAGAGAGGAAGTGTGGCAGTAAAAGAGGAGAGAAAGGGACCAGGAGTTACTCTAAGCAGGTGGAGAAGGGCAGGAACAGAGAGGTCCCCACTGCTAGCCAAAAGGAGCAGCTCCATTCAGCTAGAATTCCTGTCAAGGTGCCCATCTTCGTGGTGAGAACCTGGTGACAGTGCAGGAAAACCACAGCTGCTGTGGCTCATCAAATGAATTGGAGAGCTCCACAGGGTTTCTTAATATTAATGGTCAGCCCTCACACCCAGGGAATGTACAGTCCATGTCAGGAACATTACAGCAGGAAGGAGTAGAATTTCTTCTCAGAACCAAAACCTGAGAGTAATGATTTAAGGAAATGTGGGAGATTGTTGCCAAATAAAAGTGATAAGTAATTTCCTTCAAAGGATCTTCCTTAGAAGGGAGAAAATAGAAATGATCATGTAGCCAGGGAAACCAAAGGAGTAGCAGAATTTTTATCGTTTTTGGAATGTTGATACATTCTGTAATTAAGAGAGTTGTAGTTTGGGTAGAAAATAATTTTTTAGTGGGAAGCCTTTCTGTATCAATCTATATTAATGATAAAAAGATGGCAAAGAGGTTAAAAAAGTATGTAAAGAAGAGTTCAGGCAGCATGCAACTTGAAAATTCTTCCACTGGGCATTTAGGAGGCGTAGCTCTGAACAAGAGGAACTGGAACTTCTTGTTTGTGGATGTGATCTCAGCCTACCCAGTGCTGCTGGCAAGAGGCTGCTCAATGCTGAGCTCAGGAAACATCTCAATGAACAGAAGACTTGCAAACCTGCACTTAATATTCTGAAATTGATGTTCAACTCAAAAAAAAAGAAATATAAATTGTAAATACTCCCAGTCTGCCATCCTAACATACAAAAGCTGCAGTGGAGCAGTGGTTATTCCTCACAACAGGACATCAAGTCACCTTCAGGACACTGTTGCTCAATCAGTGACTCATGGGCCACAGTGGAGGGTTGGGGAGATATGAGAAAGTCTGCATAATGACTGTCTGCAGTGTATTTTTAAGTCCCACACATGTACCCACACACCTTCCTTAGGAAAGGCACACAGAGCCTTAATGAGGAGCAAGGCCAGATCTCAGGACTTCTCATTTATCAGTATTTTAAACCAATAATGTCACTGCCATAAATAGATTTTTTTAACATTTTAAAAAACATTTTTAATTTATTGAATTGATAAGAATTTTACTCACCATTCTCCTATAAACCTTGTTATCTTTTTTCTGGTGAGCTGTACCAGGATACAAAAATGGCTGCTGTTTTCTTTAATGAAAATTGGAGAACTTTATGCTGAAAAAAAAAGTAATAGAAAATAAATTTAAAACCTATGGGTAACTTGGTAAAGTGGAAGAAATTAGAAGAAAATAGGGGAGGCAAAAAAGGGCAATATTGGTAACTGGGAATTAATGGCTAAAAGTTACACAGATTTCATAGGAAAAATAACAATGTCAACATGTATCATTTATGGGTGTTACAATTAAGGAGAAATACTTGATGCTTGAAAGAATTAGGAAGACAAAATATTTTTCTTCTGTCTTTACCAAAACCAGGTGAAATTCACAGCAAAGAATTCACAGTGATTCTCTGTTCAAAGAATAATTTTATGTCTGATGTGGAATAGCTGTTAGAGCTGAAAATTCAAAAATCACTGGGTTTCAGTAACTCATAGCTGATAGTCTTTAAAAAAAAAAAAAAAGAAACCATCAAGAAAAGTATTGACTTTTTTTTTAAGTTATTGATTTGTAAGAAAAGTCCAGATACATAATTTGCAGAAAATTAATATGATATTAGGTAAAAAACTAGGATGAATGACCTGAGGAATTTCAGACCTGTGGAATTTCAGTCCAATATCAGCCTGAAGCATAATAATGAAACTCTCCACAGGAGAACTTCTCCACTAACTCATGAAATAAAAATTGTGAAAAGCTGTTAAAATATTGTGTAATTGAATTCAATTGCATAACATGACAAAGTAACTGACAGTCCTATAAGATCAACATTTTAGATCACATGATACTTGGATTTTAGGAAGATTTTTGCCACTTGATATTTTGATTAAGGAAGTAAAATTATATCCATACAAGTACTACAACAGTTAAGTAGATTAAAATTAAACGCATGGATTAAGTAGATTTAAAATTGAGTAATTATTGCAGTTCAGCCTTTAGTTGGAAGAACTAGAAGGCAGCTCCTGGATTTACAAACACAGTTGTTGCTACTGTGAACCATCATGTAACCACATGTACCACCTTATCATATATCATTATTCTATCATGTATCTTATCTTACCATGATCAAGGTCTGATTCTGTGTTTCAGCTTTTTAGCTTCAGGGGTTTTTCTGCTCATTGCTCATGCTGGATCATCACTGATGAAGGCTTAGAGGAATCAGTTACTGGCATTAAACTGAATTCCAGCTTTCAACACTGATATTGCTGGACATGAGCTCAGACTGAAAAAATACTGACATCTAGGCTAAAGTATAGTAAAAAAAGTACAGTTTTTGGATGTAGGATTATTTTTTGGTGTTTGGGGAATTAAACACCGTCACACTGTCTGCAGATCTGAGGTGAACATTTGAGAAAGCTGTAACTAAAAGACCTTTGAAGTCTTGCTAATGTATTTGTAGTGACTTTTGAAGTGCCAAGGAACTTGTTATTCTTTGTTTCCACACATACAGTCAGGAGAATACTACTTTCCAATTTTCAGGTCTGCTTTTTCCCCTTTAGTACTGAAGTTTAAGTTCTCTACCTTCTTTCAGGTCTTTTTGATGTGTGATTTTTATTCTTTTTTCCTATTTTTTTCTGGCCTTGCCATTCCAACCATACTTCTATGCTCCATCAATGGCACTGTCCTGAAACAGAGAATATTTTTGCAGTTCTGTCTTTCTACTGTTTTATTTCTCTCTTATTTTTCAGCAGTTTGCTTCAGCTCTCAGTTAAAATTTTAAATCAATACAAAGCAGGAGAACCCATCTAGAGTTTTACAGTTAGCTTTGGATACAGGAGTTGTGGGTTAAACTTCTTGCTCTCCCAGCAAATTCTTGCATAGCTTTGAGTGTGAGGCATTTAGAGAACTAATTGCACACCCGAGTATTGAACATTAATTTAAATGGTAAAAGAGAGAAAATAAAAAAATAATTAAAACTCTATCTTTAGGCCTCATAATGGGCATCATGTACATATTTATCCTTTATTATATATACAAATACCTGAAAGTACAACGTGATTTTTAGTTGTTTATTTGAACGTAGTTTTGTTGTTCAGCCCACTCTGCACACAAATATTTCCATTTTTCCTGGGCACAGCCCACCATCAGTGGCTCAGGCACACTGCTTGAGCAGACTATCAAATAACTATCAAATACTCAAAAGTGGTGTGCAGAGTACTGAGGAAAATGCTGGTGATATGGTGTGATAACTCAGCTGGCAGAGTAATTAGCATAGTTGTTAGACTTTATTTCATCTCCAGTTCCTCCCCAGTGCAGGGTTCTGATTCTGGATGAAGGTTTTTTGACACTGCTTCAATACAAATGAGCAATAACTAGTAAAAATCATCTTGACATTGGCCAGCCTCCTTTCCTGCTTGCTCACCAGCTTTTAAATACAGTGAAGTTCTGCAGGAGGAAACTGGCCTTAACTGAATAGTTCTGGAACACACAGATTGAATATTAAACAATTTTTGTAGCACAGCAAAGATGTGCAGAACCTTTTGCAAATTCTCTTCCTCCAAAGCACCCAATAGAAAGTGGCAACCTTGGCAAGGCAGGGCTCACACATTGTCTGGTCTGGGCAGCAGATTTTGTCAATGCCAATTGACCTCTTAAACTGAATCTGAAACAGTGGACTAGGACATTGACCTGAATGACTCAGAATAGTGATGCAAATTATTTTCTTGAGGTATTTAATGTGGGAAGAGCTCCAATAAAATGTTAGTAGGTATGTTGGAGGGTGCAGTAAGATTTAGGCTTTTAAGGTGTTTAGGTCAGTGTCTTAGAACTGGTGAACAACCTAAAGTAATTGTAGGATAACAGTGAAGAAAACATATTTAATAACAAGTCTTTGGCTTCCTACTGTGCAGTATTTGCTCAGATTTCCTAAATAATAGGGTTCTCACCTTGACCTTACATGGTATTCATACATTCAAGTTTACAGAGACAATTATGATAATTTAATCTGACTACAAACATCATAAAAACAAACCAAAACAAACCAACAACAAAAGTGATTCAGTTTTAGGAAGTGTCTGCCAATTCTGAGTAACCAGGGAGCCTTCAGCTGACTTGCAGCCACCACCTGGCCACTTGTCTGTCCTCCCCAGGTGATCTCCACTTTTCATCTCCATGATTAGGCTGGTTTTAAACTTAGTCAACTCCAAGACCAGCACTGTTGGCCTTTTGCCACCTCTGAAGTGCAGAATAGCCCGTGTCAATGACAAGTTCAAGTTCCCCTGTGCACAGTACTCTACCAAATAAAGTCTTATTTTTCACATTCTTCCACAAAACAGCTCTATAATTCTTCCCCATTCCCATTCTCCCTTTACATTTTCAGTGCTCCTTATAATGCTTAAATATGTAGCCTGTTTTACCCTCCTGTTTAATTTCTGCTGTTATTTTGTGTTTTAATGCCTATTCCCTTAAAAACGAAAGAAGTCCAGATACCATCTGCAAATACTGTCATTTTGTTCTTCCTTTAAAAACAGTGATATATTCGGTCTCAAATTACCTTAGCCCCACTGAACCCACCCTGTTTCCCTAGCTGCATTGCATTGTCACAGCCCAGAAATTCTCATCCCCTACTGGGATTTCCTGCAATTGAAAAGTTTGAAGCCTGGTGGCTGCTGCCCAGGGTCCCTCTCTGAGTGCTGCTGGTTATTTTTTGCATGCTCACTCAGACCATTCCATCCAGCCTGGCTGTTTTTAAGCTAAGGAATCCTCAGAGCCCCCACCTGCAGCTTGTACAGACGTTCACCCCCAAACCCCAGCAGTTTTTCAGCACTTACCACTCTGAATGCAGAAGGGGTTGGTGCTTTTCAGGCTCTGTTCAGCCAGCTCCCTGTCAAATCCTGGTCGCTGCTGGCCTTTTTCACTTGGAATCAGTCCCACGACAGTAGGTGCAGACCTGCCCACACGGCGTCTAATTATAGGCTTGGTGTGGGTGAGTGAGAACCTTTGTAAAAATGATCCCCTCAATGCTGGATAGAACAGATGTTGCCTTTCCTTTTATTATATGTAATTCATCAATATTTTGCCCTCCTGAAGTTTTGCTAGCTTGAAGAAAGCAGGATGAGGCTGTTTGAGCCCCCTCAGAGGGGCTGCTGTGTGGAACATCCATCCCAGCCAACACGGAATGTTCTCCTGAGTGAGCTGGTTACTGTGAGCTCGTGTTACAGGTAATGACTGACCCTCCACTGCAGGGGAGCTCAGAGCAGGAGCTTTATTTCCTTGTTCTGTGTCCCCCACGAGCAGTCAGCAGCTGTCTTTCTGTCTGTTAGCTGTCCAGTGAGCGTGTCTTGTCAAAGCAAACCCTTGTACATTTTCATATAATCAAACCTCTTTATATATATATATATATATTTATTTTTTTTTTTAATCAAGAAAAGACTAGCTTCTTTTAAAAGAAAGGAATAGGAAGAATAGGCTTACAACTTAGGGGCACTATAAGTATCTGAGTTTTTACAAGTGGAGTTACTCAAGCTCTGTCTACCCACCACCATTATGTCTAACGTATGTCCTCTTAAGCCATGTGGGATTTGTACATTACTTATCTGGTACCAAGCTCTCTTATCAGCTGGCATAATATAACTGAATATAACCGGTGTAAACTGACATTGTTGTAATCCATCTAGATCAGAGAAACCACAGGCACTTTCATTCAAAATTGTTTCAGGAGAAGGATAGGATGATGATAATTGTGTCATTCATCTTTTCATGGCTTGTCCATCATGTAAATCCCAGATTCTCTTCCGTGCTCCGGAGATTGTGAGTCACAGCCATGTCAGAACCCAGTTCTTTCAGGTCCTGAGCAGGGCCTCAAGTGCCTACAGTGCTATCTGCAGGATGGGTGCTGCCATAATCACCGGCTCTGGCAACTCCTAGGAGCGACTGTCACCCTTAATCAAGGAGTGGTGCGAGTGCCCCAGGGCAGGAAGTAACTTGGGCTGGATCTGTGGTTCACATAAGGAGCCAATTTGTGGTCCTGAGATATGTGCATTGCCTGAAAGAAGGTATCTCAGAAATTACACCAAAAAATGTTTCTCCACATACTGAGTGGTGTGTAAGGCAATCAGCCTGCAAGGCATTGTGAAAACTGAGTCAGGGGTGTCTGTCACTCCTTGTGGCACATGGCACCTGCAGGAATGCTTGAGTCTGGGTCAGGTTCTTGGTAGAGTGGTGCAAGGCAGTGCCACTACAAAAATAATCATTAGAAAGAAGTCTGAGAGGAATGTGCAGGAAGCAGTGGCCAGTAAGAGACTGCATCTCATATTTAATTTCTGCTTACACTGACAATGTGTGCGTCATTCCAGATAAGACAGAAGAGACCCAGCTAATAAGAAAGTATTGACTCTCGAGTCTACCTTCATGGAGAGGAAGATGGAGATTTGGCAGCAGTTGTGGCCCACAGCTCCTCAGAGCAATGCAGCTCATTAGATAGGTCTGGGGAGGAAGGAGTTTGGGGAGCCAAGGGAAAGAGATGAGGAATGTCATGTGCCCTCATGTGCCTCGTGTCAAAATTCTGGCATGTGAGTTAAATGCAAAGCAGCCACTGAAACTGCTGCCTCTATTTATGATGAGACATCTGCAGAATCTGAGGGACATCTTTGTGTGGCAATGAAACACTTCTGAAATATTTTTTTGGGGACCAGGATTTCTGGATGTGCCCAAATATTTTGCTGTTCTTTCCACAGAGTTAGTCTTTGTGTGTGGGTGCTGGAACAGTGCCACTGGGTTTCACTGTGTATTTCAGAGGGAATACACAGTGGTGTAACTAAATTAATGTAGACCAGAATTAATAGCCAAAGTAATTTTTAACCCTTCTTGTAGGTTTTTGAGGTGTAGTTCCTTTTAGGAATGGTCAATTTTTCTGGGCCTATTTCTGTGTCTTAAGAGGAAAACAAATTTTAGTGGGCAGGTAGGAAAGTCTGGCTTTTGCAGCTGCCACTGACAATGTGCAGCTGAACACATCCAGTGATTTTATAAAAGTCAGCCTGAGAATTATCAAGGACATAAATCCTTTTTGGTATCAGTGGCATTCACATAGGAAGGAAAAAGAGAATCAAAACACTCACTGAGGATCATGCTCTCCAAAGGAATCTCAGAATCTGTTTCAAGTGCAGCAATATATAAATTACTGAGGCTTTTATAGAAGGATAAGTGTATAAAACTGTAAAAGCAACCTTTTTCTTGCTCTCACTTCAATTTTAGATTGAAGATAGTTAATGAATTTCTTAGGTTGGATGGAGGTCATTTGTGTATTCCATCCTCCAGAGAACTGCTAATATGTATAGACAAAGACCGCTCTGCTCATTGGAGAATCTTACCTGCAGTGTCTGAGTGGCAGAGCCAAGAATAAGAGATTTGCTTCATATTTCTATTGTTTAACTCCAGTGCTTTCTTTCTGGTCAAGTGAACAAATTTTTAATTGAATAGAGACAAATTTACCTTAGTGTATCCTTTCCAGCAATTTCCAGCAGCAATTAAAGGAATGTTTTGGAAGTTATAAATACTTATGATTTTCCATAATGCATGCTGGCTGTCAATTAAATCACTCAAAGCAAGCAAAGCTAAAATTACCTATTGGTTTTGTGAGCTGGAGATTTATGGAGTATAGTATTTGAAGTAAATAGCACTAGAAAAGGGAGTTTTGGAGCAGATAATGAAAGTAACCCAAGGCAGAGGGGAGTCCTTAGGGACAGACAGATTTTCTTTACAAGGAGCAGAATTAAAGGGAAGAGGGTGAAGCTCATTATTCTGAATGCTTTATCTCCTGTTAATGCTAGAGTACTGAACTTATTTGAACAAATCAGGTGAGATAAAAGGGAATGACTATAGATTTGCCTAGGAAATTGAAAGGCAGATGCAAATCTTGAATATGTATTTGATAAAAGCATGGCTCTGAGAAGCTCACCTACAGCCCAGTGGCTCTGAACAAAGGTAATCCTCTAGGGCTCTGGGACATCAGCAGTTGGCCCCAAGCCTTCCTAGTGTCAAAAAAAAAAAGGGAAAAAACTCTTGGATGACACCAGAGCCAGGCTGTATTTTCACATATTGCTTATGCTTCCGGTGTTGCAAGACCCTTGTGGCAGCTGGGAGAGGTTTGTGTTCCTCAGCACAGCAACATGGGCGTGCTCTGCTTGTGCAAGGGCTGCAGATGAGACATCTTCTTTCTGGAAGTTTTTATATCTTGATATTTGAAGATAAAGATTATTGGCTCTGTTTTGTCCTGGAAATATGCCACAGAAATAGATTTGGGCATGCTATCAACTTCTGCTCCCTAATTACTGGAAACAGAGCAGATTAAAGCAGTGTCCCTGATATTGTGTAATGACAAAAGGAGAATAAGAGAGCCCCAAGATTTGTAGACTCCATCCAGATAGATTTACTGATAGGTCAGTGATAGGTCAGCTGTTTACTCCAACTCCAGTCAGCTTTGGTTGTGGAAGAATAACTCAAATAAATGTTGGGAATGCATAAAGATTTTTGGTTTTGCTTCTGTCCCAGCAGAGTGTCAAACAGCTGTTAGACCCAGGGGCTTTACAAAATACCCTGAGTGCATTGAAGTCTCAGCAAAATTACTTTCCAAATATGTTTTCTTGGTTAATCTTCTGTATAACAAACAGATATTTGAGAATTGGAACCCGTTGTAGGAATAAAAAACAATAAAGATGAAAGACCAGAAGATGTTGGAAGGAATATTCCTGCAAATTCCCAGTTATTTTGCAAGGATTTTATCAATGTATTGATACATTGATAAAGTCACAGATTAAAATAGGATCAAAAGTAGGAGAAGAGACAACTGCACAATCTGAACACTGAGGTCTCTGTCTACTAGTCCTATTTAGTTAATTTTAATTATTATTGTTATTTTAGTTCTGGGCTCGCAAACATTCTGAGGGACATTTTGATAGGCTGTGATTTTGGAAAGAAGAGAAACTGCTGTGCCAATCAGTAGAGTATTTTATTTTTGGTGTCAGAGAATTCTGACAAAAATGGCCCTTCTTTTCTCTTTAGCACACCTGCACACATGCCTTTATGACAAAAATATATTTTCTTCTAAGATTACTTTTCTGTCACATATAAAATACATAAAGATAATGTAAGTGTACCAGATAGTTTGGATTGCTAATTATTGCTGTTCCTTTTTCCATAAAAGGTTTAAGAGGTTTGTTTGTGTAGTTTTACCTCACCCCATTGTCGAGAGTGCCATAAAAGACCAAAGTGACTGAGGCTGAATGTTTCATAATGGCTTTCTTACTAATTTATCTTTGTTATAATTTTTGTAGTGAACACATGCTAAAGGAGAATTAAATTAAATTTGTATTGTAATTCTGAAGCGTTTATAATTTGGCACAATATTTAAATAATGCAAATCATAATATGTCCATTAAATCCCTGAAATGAGGCACATTTGATTTCAAAAAGCACTACCTTTCCACATGCCAGCCAAACATATGGAGTGGTGTGTCTCACTTGGAATTTTCAAGATTCAATTTAAATTGTTCTGAAAAGATGACTCACTTTTTTTCAAAGATTGGAAAGAATTGTCTGTCCAGAGCTTTGTCAAAGACAGACTGTCTCATGAAATATCCAAACCCTTGCATTATTTGGACTAGCACCATTAATATGAAGTGATAGTATCTAAAGACTTCATGGTTGGAATAATTTTAAATTTTACAGAATTTAAATTTTACAGAAAGGAGGAAGATTATTTGCCACCAGCAACACGCAGCTGCTGTTGATGTGGGGTTTTTCACCTTTATCTCATAAAAATAAATCTCTCTTGTTCTGTCTAAAACTATATTAGCAAAGAAGGGCAGGGTTGATGTCTACTATACCAAAGAATAAAAATTTACTCAAGAAATAGCATATAACAAGAATGAAAACAGAAATTGCAAAAGGGGCAGAGTCAAGTATGGAGGTAGGAGAGGATGGGCTTTAAAGAAGTCTTGAGTCCAATAGGATTTTGTTTGTTTCCTATGAGGAGTGATGCCTTACATGGCACTGATCACACTCCTGTTCATGCCATAGAGCCCACTCCCTGCCCCTGCTAAACAGGTTTTGTGGTGCTGAGGAAAATATTTACATTTATTTTGCTTCACTTCCTGACTGTAAGAAAGGCAAAATAATAGTCTCCTTAGTTTGTGCAACTCTGGGGCAGAGATCCATGCATGGTTTATGGAGGATGTTCAAGATGTTGTAACTACAGATATTTCTGTGTTACAGATATTTCCAAACTGTGTAGAAGTACCTGGGTTTTTTTATAACTCCAGGGGAGCGCAAGTGTAGGGAGACTCTTCTTAGTCAAGAAGGGCATCTTGCCAAGAAATATCCTTAAGGGGTAAAGAAGGATGAATTTCCTGCTCAAGACGGTTTCTGGTCCTGTCCTGCTCGTGGGGAGATGATAAATAAAGGGCACTGAAGAGTGACTCTGAGAAGGCAGACATCTGATTTATGTCCTGAGCAAGCTCCTTCAGCAAACTTCACAGGAGGTCACGAGGTTCTGATATCTCAAAAGAAGTATTGCTGCATAATTTGAAACACACTTGTTCATCAGCCACATCCAGCCTTGTGAAACACAGCAACACCTTCTGGTGAACCTCACTGGAGCATTCTGGAATAGCTGGTTGTCAGGAAGGGACACAACAGAATTGCCCAATGTGACTGATACACATAATTTCTGCACCCAAATGATAAACCTCACATCAGATGCAAAAATCAGTTGCATGCCTTAGACAACAGCTGGTAATTAAAAAAATTAAAGAATTTTTGTGGGTAGCTTGTGTTGAAACAAAGGAACCTTGATTTATTTTGGCTGATGCTGATAGCTCTTAGTGGTCTGGTTTTGCTAACCAATACAATCCAAATGCTGACAAATTTGGAGTGGCAATGCTAATCCAAATGACGTAGCTCAAGTCTGACTTCAGTATTGTCACAAAGGCAAACTAGAGGTGGAAAATTCTGTTTCACTGGCAAAGAGAAAATAGTTTCTTATTGAAGGCTCCCAGAAAGTTCAAGTTCCTCAGTAATACAATTCAGTTTTGATAAAGATGCCTGTTTCAGGTACAGAAAATAATCCTTTGCTGCTGACTGCAGTGTCCTGTTCCAGCTGGTGAGGGTTGGTGAGGTGTTCTGGGCATTCCTGGCCCTCAGCAAAGAGCCAGGGCTTGCCACATGCTGGGCTGCACAGTCCCACACCCACAGAACACAGACCTGGGAAGGGGGGAGAATTTCAGGAAATATTTGTCAGTAAAATGGGACATTTTCATAGCAGCTAGCCAACATAATCAATATAAACCCTGGGTTTATTTCATGTTAGGTTAAAGCATAAGTTGCAGTAGGCTGAGAGCATAGAGTGTGTGTTATCAATTTTTTTTTTAAGACTTACTAGTCCATGACTAACTTTTAACTTTTAGGATGTCTTTGCCTTTTTGATCAGGATCACTCAGAATTTCCATTTGAGACAGGAGTGTGCTTTTGAAGGGAATTGTTTCCTCCGTTTTCCCCACTTACCACACTTTGGCTTACACGACAGAGAGGGGTGGAGGCATTAACTGGATTAATTTTGGTTCCAACTAAACAGGAGGTATGTTCCAAAAGTGTATCTCACATCCTGCAGATGCCAGTGGCTGCCAGGCTGGAGTCAGCACGAAGCACCCTGCCCAAGCAGGGAGTGTGGAACTCTGCAGAGCTGTTCCTGTGTGCTGTGCTCTGTGCTGATCGAGAGCTGGATACATGAAACTGCAATTCAGGAGAAAAACTTCTACCTTTACATCACTAGATGATGTACTTACATATTTCCGTTTTCCCCAGATATTATTCTGACTTCTTCAGCTCCCATGCAGCCTCTGTCTACATGACCTAGATGCTTTTTCCAGAGAAACTCAACTTTTGATATGTTCCCAGGAATTTCTGTATCAATGTAGTTCAGGTATGTGTTCCCTGGTTTGAAAGTTCCCCTGCCAGAAGAAAAGCACAGAAGTGATGTTCTGTGTTCTACACACATGAGGGGGAGAAGAAAACTTGACTATAGGCAGGAAGGGAGATGAGCTATGGGGTGTCATCAGAGTTGGGGCTTTGAATACTATGAATTTTATGAGCATTTTTTATAGATTTGCTGAAATTCCTGTGCCTTTCAGGATGAAAACACACATCAGTTAGCACAGCCTTTGTCAGTATTGCTGTAATTTATTCTATACATTACTTTTGAAAAATAAGATCTATTTTCAAACAAATCCAAGTCAAAAAGTCCCCTCAGTGTTTCTGGTTGCTCTCAACCATGAAGGAAATTGAAAATTATAGTTTACATTTGTGCCTTCTGTGCTATCACTGTTCACGCTAACAGAACACACGTTGCAGTGTGACATTAGCATTGAAATTATCTGTGGGTTTATTGCTGCAGTGGTGTATTTATAACCAAAGGGACTCCTGGTACAGACCAGTAATGTGTTCAAACACAGAGGAGGTTGGTTTTGTAATATTGAAGCTGGTTTGCTGACCAGCATCTGTTTATTGAGATTTAAATTCACATTTACTGGAACGGGCCAGGCTGAGTGGACAGGAATTCCATATTCCAGCACAGTCCATGGGCAAGCTGCAATTTTCTTATTCACATATTCCCCAGAGGAGGGCATAAATAGATAATGTACATCACTGAGCTCTTTGTCTTCTCAGAGGTCACCAAATCATGTTTGGGTCCAGCAGCATCCACAGAGCTCTTTCCCACTTTGCTATGCTAACTTCAGCCTCAGACAACAGGAGAAAAGACAGATCAAGAGGCACCTGCAAACAGATTTTCACCACAATCTGCAGCACAGGGAACTTCAATCACTTATCAGCTACTTTTATTACCAGTGTAAATCACAGACCACCCAGCACAAGGTGACACATGTAAAAATAGTTGTGTGTACATCCCATGTGATAGAGCCACGTTTTCAACAGCCACATTAAACTTACTTGTCAATGGTATATTTTTTTCTGAACCCATTAGTTCCAGTCAAGGCTACATCTATATTTCCCTTCATGGTTTCTGTTGCACATACTTTGACATGTATCTCTTTTCGCCAGCCTTGGAAAGCAAAATCAAATGGATTACAGCTGTAAGGAGATTTCTTTCCTAAGGGTTAAATTTCTTACATGTTTCAGTGTCTCTAAGAGAGAGGAAAGGATTGCACAAATGCACTTATAAGCAAAAAACACCTGTGATAAAATGCAGTTCACTTATTAATTTTCCTATTTCCCAGTCCAGAGGCTGTTTGTACATTAATCATAACTAAAACTGTATTTCTTATTGCTCCCTGCCATTTTCCCTTGATGAGCTTGGCAAAAATATCCTGAAATGATCCAGTTTTATAAACTTTTGCCAATAAAAACAATGCAACATTTTTAAACTTGAAATTATGCACTTCCAGCATAAAATTCCTCCCAATTTCAGCTTTATAGAATTTTTGAAGCCATCATGTAATAACCAAGTTTAACCCAAAGATGAGCATCATTTGTTCTGTTTTTACAATTATCTCAGCTTTCCTAAATAATGCTGGTACTGCATGTTCCTAACACCCAAAATTCTAGATGTTTTATTGAGTGCAACTCATCAACTGCAGCAGCTCTGCAGAAGTGTAAGGTCCTTTTTCACACATAATTCATTGGCACTTGTGAATACACCACAAAATGAGCACTTACGAGCATATGGAGGGGAGGGCCCTGTGTTTAAATAAACCTTTTGCTCTTCTTTTGCAGTTTTATGTAAAAATGTATCAGCATAATGACCCATCAGTGGGCATCCTTCCTCTGGACATGGAAAGCAGTCTCCCTGAGGGGGGAAAATAACAATGTGTGTTATAAGACATCATCTATTTTAATCTCACTTCTTAAATTTTAGGAAATTAGGGTGCTTTAGCTTTTCCCCAGTGTTTTTTGTTTATTTGTTTGTTTGTTTGGTGTTTTTTTAGGTTCTTGATTCTCAGTTCAGGTCATATCTTCAGTATTTATCATTGTGGTTGGAAAAGGAGTTGTGGTGGTCAGTCAGCTTATTTCACCTTGTTGAAAATCAGAGAGAAACAGGCTGGGAATCTGTCCCAGCTCCTTGTGGACTTGCAGAGACCAGAAGTAAATACCATAAAGAACATTGTGCCTTGCTACCTGATCTGTAAAATCCAGACAATATATTCATCTTTCATAGGATCCTCTGGAAGGTTTTCTGTTGGCTATAGGATGGATAACCATTTTTCCAAGGGGATCTGGTTGGATATCTCACTCAGATGGTAAAAATATTTATGTTTAGGAATACTGAATGTTGGGCTTTCGTTTTGGGATTTGTTCCATCACCTCTTTATCCTTTATTCCCATGCAGAGCCTTAATGAATTTAATCTACCTACACAGATCAGACAATCAGATCAAGACCTTGACATCCATTAAAGGAAGGTAAAATAAGATAAGCATGAAAGCAGATTAATTGCAATCAGAAAAAATAACGTTGCTATATTTAGGTAATTCAGTTTTGGTATGTGGGAGGTTCTGTTCAAACTGGTATTTGTGGACCTTTGGCTATTTGTGCATTTGATGAAAAAAAAGGCTAAATGATCATTATCACTTCTCTACTGTGAAATTGCTTGGGTTTGGGTATGGTCTGAATGAAGGAAGTGGTTCTGAGTGTCCCCTGTGCCCACATCCCATGATCCCAAGTGCAGAAGTTGACCCAGAAATTATTAAAAGAAGAAGGGCAGGGGTATAGGACCTCAGATAAATCCAGACCTGGTACTTACCAGCACAAACTCTCGGTATGTGTCACACTCATACCCCACAAATCCATTTGGAGTCATGATGCTCTCAGCATAATACCTGAGACTTCTTTTATGTCCACATCCAAAAGACCTGTATGCTGGGGAAAATAAAAAAAACAAAAACAAACAACAAAAACCCCAACAGGTAAAAAGTGATTAAAGGAATACATTAAATCCATGCCAAATAAACATTTTGGGGTCTCTTTTCCTCAAAAGCACTTGCATATATAGTGATGTCTGAGGTAAAAGAAGTAGCAATGATTAAAAGACATTTAAAGTGTGAATTATTTGGTTTTGTACTATGATGGTGTACTTATGTCTACATATATTTTTTTTCTGTTGGAAAGAGGTAGCTGTTAACAGAGATGGAGATCACCAAGGTGAAACAAGAAGCATTTGGGAGTATTCCCCTTTGATATTTCAAAGACTGGAATATTTCATACCTACCGTTTTTGTAAAGCATACAGTAGTTACAATGAAGTTATTTTCCTTTTATTACAGTTACCAAACATGGAATTTTGTAAAATCATAGTTTCCACTAATTTCTAGAATTAAAGGTAATTTTAGCAATTATTTTAAATTCAGTGACTTTTGGTGGTTTTAAGCACTATAAAATCTGCAGGCATTTGATAGCAATTCTGTGAAATCCTCTGAAAAGCAGGATATTTGGCAGTGTGTCCTTGATTTTGTCAGAACTCTTTGAAAAAAGTACTTTCTCCCGTCTGACTGAAGTTTACAAGCAGACAGTAAGGAAAGAAGAAAGTGCTATTTGAATTATATTTACATGTCCCTTATAGCAAATGAATCTTCCTTGATTCCAAGGTCTCTCCTATATCAAAACACAATACACTAAAGTTAGGTTGTTTGTATAAAAATGGGCTCTATTCCACTTCAGCCCATGGTGGGGGTTCACTAAACCACCAGGGGAAGTCTGGGAGGCACTGAAGTAGTTTCAAGCTAGCACAGTTTGCAGTGAAATCAAAATTTCCCCTAAGGGCAATATTTATACATCTTCAAGATAGACCAGTTGGTGTTGACCAGTTGACACATTGTTCTTTCCATAAGGAAAGAAAAGAAACCCACAGTAAAATCTCTCTGAAAAGCACTTGTCTGTTTTTCTTGAAAATAATCTGCATCATCAAGGCTTCTTGAGTATGTTTTCTTAGTAGCTCTGTCTTGAATTCAGAAGGGTTTGTGCTTTTAAACCCTCAGCTCTTACAGCTGGCTCAATTGATGTTGGTGGCAAATTCACTTAACACCTATAGTCTTTCTACTGCATCAAAAACTGTAGGGAAAAAAAATCATTAAATATTATTTCTAAAGCACTTCATACATACAAACACTACATAAATGTAAGCATTAACCAACAAAAGAGAGGTTACCAAACAAAGTATGGTTTAACCAAGAGGAGGGAGCTAAGACTGTGTCTGTTTTTAGGAGCTGCATGAACAACCAACTCCATCTGCTCGTGTTCAATAGAGCTGAGTTTCTCCTTCATGACAAAGCATTGCAAAGAGCCTTGTGAAATGTCTCTGGAAAATATTTGATTTTTTATTTAAATGCAGACATTTTTATGCATTCCAATTGGAAAGAGTTTTTTGTTCCAAGTGACTTTGAGCACAGCCCACTTTCAGTTCTTTGTTACTAAGTTCTCAACCAGTTCTAAGGGAGTCCATTTTTGAAAGCAAATTATTTAACTAGTGGTGGGGATTTCAAAACACTTAGCTATGAATAACAGAATAACAGATGCTCTCATTTCTCTAGGTTAGGATGAGAAGACAGGATTTTGTGGATCTATTGTACTGGATCCCAGGGTAATTCTGATTAACTGTCCAGCTTTCTTTGAAGAACTACTAATGAAGCAGTCATTTTATCATCTTTTATATTTCTAACCTTGGGCTGTTCCCTTTGAAGAGACTAAAACTTGATGGCATGGAAGAGCCCCAGTAGTATTGGGAGTAATATCTTCCTAGGGAAAAGGAGAGCTCTGATTTTAAAATACTCATTTTAGGATAATCCATGAATGAAATTTTACCAGTCCTTCATGTGAGGAATTCCCACTGAGGTCAGCCTGTCAGCACAGTGGCAGGCTCTCAGAAAGCTCGTGATGCACAATTTTGCATGCTTTAACTGAAGTTTTCATCTAGAATTTGCCTTGGTTAATACAAAAGAAAATTGGAGGGTATTTCAGAGGCAGCTTTAAATGCTCTCTTTTTGAGCATTGTCTCCCTATTCCAAATCTGAGCTATATAAAGGTCTTAGCTTATCCTAGGTTTTTTTTTGTTTTTTTTTTCTAATTGTAACTTATGATGAGGTATTATTTCTTTAAAATAAATTTACCTCTCATCAGGTCATTGATATCCCGAGTTGCAGGAGGTACACGAAGCTGGTTGCATCCTGGCATCTTCTTCCCACCATTTGGGTAAAAATCCAGGTGGCCACAAGTCTGAAGAATCCCTGGAGCTGAAATGCACAATGGATCCTGGCAGGTCACTCTCAGGTGTTCTGTAGCCAACCTGTGTGCCAATGGCAGCCTTTAAATGAAAACTTACCAAAGTCAAAGAAAAGGTGACCAGCATGAGTATGAATTATATCAACAAATTTTGCATCTGAAGGATCCAGCCTAACCATTGTGGGAGTGTACTGGAAAAGGGGCCCAGCTGGATCCAAACCTAAATGAATGGAGATACATTTGATTGAGTGAATAATAGTATATGTATATTACCACATGCTATATATGGGATTATATTTCTTCCTTTACTCCACGTATAAAAATTCATTTTGTGTTCCACAGCTAGAAAAACAGGCAGGGTATCAACAGAAAGCTGACTGAAGGCATTGCAGCACAGTAAAATGCTGATGGCTGCTTGGCTTACTTTTGGGAACAATGATATAAGAAAAAGTTTGGTTTGCTGGGGTTTCTTTTGTTATTTTGTTGAAAAATATGAAATCTTCATACGTTACTCTGAGCATGTAGATTTGTTTATGAATTTTTATTTGGCAAGAAGTCTATTTTTATTCCTAGAATATCTTGGTTGAAAATGGTATCCCTTCACTTCAGTGGCAGTGGGGTCTCTTTGGAGATAAAGAAACACAGCTCTCAGTCTGGTTTCCCTGAATTTCTTGTGTGACTGCTCACTGTGTGCATGGCTTAGACACGTCTATGCAGAGAAAAGAACTGACTGGGGGAGAAGAAAAGCAGAAAGTAGTGAGTTTTTAAAAGAAAACTATATGTGACTGTGTCACAACTTGTGTGCCACCATGCTGGTTGAACACTGTTATTTATGACAAACCATACTGCATTCTGTATTGTGTGTTTATAAAGCAGCAGTGATTCTTGGGTGGAAATATAAAGTATTATCAGCTGAAATATCTGCAGTACCTGTTATTCTTCCAATGCCAGGTTTCCTCCTCCCTGCCTCCCCTGCTACATGTGCTCCAAGGCTATGGCCAATGAAATGGATGTTGGCAGGAGAGTAGCCATACTCTGCCTGTGAAGGTTTATGGAAAGGAGAAAAAACCAGTATATATGGGTATACAAGGCAGTGACACTGCAGCATGGCCCCATGCAGTGCCAGGACATGGCCAGATCACTGGGCAATGGAGATGAGTGTGCTGGTGGAAAGTTACAGTTCTGGGTGTTGGGATCTAAGGAGATGCAATTCCCATCATCCCACCCTGCTTCATTTTCAGGGTGTTCATGGCTATTGACCATCTTATCCTCATACACCAAATCTAGAGGATTTAATTTCTCATTTCAGATTTTCAAACCTTTTGAACTGCTGAAAAGTCATGTTAGTTTTTCAAAATCAGTTACCACACTAAAGCAGGTATTTTCATTTTTGTGGGATTAGAGCCCTTTTATAACATTTGGACCTGATTTACCTTGTACTTCTTGTTCTTCCTTGCTCTATTAAATCAAACCAGAAGATGCCACTCTAAGCATGACCTTTACCATGTGGACTGGGCACATTCCAGGGACATTTTTTTACCTCGAGGAAGTTCACCAGGTACTCCAGCTCGGCCCCCACAATGCGGACGTTGTTGACAGCGTCCGTGTACAGACCACTGGAGCCACCCCTCCAGTCTGTCAAAATGCAGTTCACATCTTCAGAGTGAAACATGGACTGGTGGGGAACAGGAAAACAACAGCGAGAAGGGAACAGACATTAATGGCAATTGTAGCAGGGCATATGTAAGCTGCATTTTGTTTTGTTCGTGTAACCAATGATAACACATCTTTTGTAATTCCTACTGATGCTGAAGATCAACACAAGGAGGCAGAGTGGAACCAGTGATTAGAGGACACTCACAAGCTTCCTTCAGCTCTTTTTTCCATTCCAGATGCCTTGGTTGGCTCTAACATACCAACTTATCTTAATGACAGTATCCCTGTTACCAAACTAGGTCTGAGCTTTATTCCTCAAATTGTTTACTCTTGGATCATCTAAAAGGATTCTCAAATTTGTGCTTGAGGTGCCTGAGGTTTATACATTATAACCAAAATATTCTATTTAGACACTTCTGCTAATAAAACTTTCTGATTTTGTTTTTCATTCTGAAACAATTTCATTTTTGAAATGTGCCAGGGTAGACTGAAACCAATCTGCTGAACAAAGCCTTTTGGTTTTATTAGATCAAATGTGTCACTCAAACTGACACATTTATTGTGACCTTTTGCTGAGGTGAGAAAATTCACTCTTTTCCCCCCCTTTATTATTGGCAAGGAATTGAAAAATCAATTTATTATAGCTTTCCCTGTGGAGGTGAATGCAGCAAAAGGGCACTCAGCAGAAGGCTGAAGTGCTCTGTACTCATAGCCAGGAACATGACAGTGGTCAAGTGGAACAGAACTTCACTCTGACTTTTGTGTTCTTTATATATCCCCTGAGCTAACAAGAGAACAGAGGTGTACATTTTACATGGGAATTTTAAGCCAGATGTGGATATTTAGACTTTCAAATGCAAGCAAAGTGTCAAACAATAGCTGTACCTACCCTGCATATGCTTGTTATCCAGGGGAGATCTGCTCCGGCAAGGTGGCCGTGTATAATGAAACGAGTTTTCCTGTGTGCTCGGAAATTCGAAGCTTTTATGGTTGAAGGATTTGTGGCTGAAATTTTCTGTGCCAAAAAAGCCAAACAACCAACAAACACAACAAGGATGTGACTGTTCCATCCCAATGTACATTTTGATAAAGAGCAGAGTACCCCAATGGTTAAGGCATAGTTCTAGACCCAGGAGAAATGGGTCTTATTTCTCATTCCTAAACTGACTTTTGAGGGCAAATCAATTAATCTCTTCAACAAATGCTTCTCTTTGGTTAATTGAACTAATGATACTGGCATCTTTTGCACAATGCTTTGTGATATACGAGTACAACATGCCATGTAAGTACAAGATTTTATCAAACTTGGCCATAGAAATGAAAAGATAGCATCTTCTGAAAGGTATTATGTGGTTGACTTTGAAACTATACCTATTTCTCTTTCTTTTTTCTTTTGAAGATAAGACCTTCATTGCTTCATTTATATTTTATGGGAAAGCCCAGAGGGCTTACAGATTCAGAGGCTGTATTGAGAAAAAAGACATTATTTTCTTTTAAAGAAATTCCAAGTACAGGCTCTTACATATTTTTTGTTATGGTTTTGTTGACTTAAAAGGGGGATGTCATACACTAATTAGCAGGCATCTCACCTTCAGTGAAAGACTGATTTGTTAAAACCTCATAGGCCTTCTCAGCTGGAGGAGTTGGACTTGTTCTAAAGTGACTTAATAAACACCTCTTCTGATTGTGACTGCCATTTATATAGAACCCCGTAATTCTGGAGCTTTTTACCTGTAATAACTTGTGTTAGAGGGCTGTGATTAATATGTTGTAAATATACCTGGCTCCTCTGAGAGCTGAAATGAGGAAAAAGGAAAAAAGATGGAAGAAAATTATCATGTGTCTAATACAGAATTGGAGGTTCTCCCAGGAGTCTCATGAACAAAAATATGTGAGAAAAGAAACTGTCCCTACAATTTATTGAATGTATTGTACACTGTCAGTATTTAAAACCAAAGCATTTTCTTACTTGATATTTCATCCTGTTATCCCTGGTGTAAAGAAGGAAATTTGTGTTCACAGCATCTGGAGAGCTGGGCAAGCCTGCCAGTTGTCTCCCTGGGATCCCAGCCCATGGGGGGCTGTCTGAAAAGCATCCAAGCCTTTTGTAGCAAACTTCCCTTCCTGGGGTGCACAAAGAAAAAGACAACAGTGTTCTGGGAATGTCACAGGCTCTGTGCATGAGCCTGGCAGGAGAGGGTTTACACCAGGAAAACCAAACAAGCCTGATTCGGGTTAGGAGGGAACTTCTGAGCATTTTTCATTGAGGGGCTCAGTTGTCCTCTGGTGCTTGTAGCAAGGACTTGAACTTGACGAGTTCTTCCTGCTGCAAACAGAGCCTGGAGCTCAGCCTGGTCAGCTCAGGATGTGTTTGGTCAAATATAGTGTTAACACAGGCCTTGGAAAAAGACAATAAATCTTGATCCAGGGAAGAAACCAGTTTTTGCTGTCAGCACAGAGTAGTCCTTTAAATAAGTCCTAAGCTTCAGAGATTATCTAAACTGTTATTTCTTGTGCAACAGTTCACAAAGAAGCAAAAAGAAACCAAAATATTAAAATATATACTTCTGGTGTCTCCACAATGGACATTAAGCATCTCCTTTTTTTTTTTTCATCACTGTAAGATTTTAGTGGAAGCAATAAAGTGGAATTTGAGTGGAAGCTTACAGCAAAGCACAGCCTCAGGAAGTGTGGTCTGTGCCTGAAGGACTGGTTTCACAATTTCTATTGTGCCTATACTGCAGTAATGGTGCAAATATGACATGCTGGTGTCGCCATTAATTGTCATCTCCCACACTGTTATAGCACAACAGTTGTGAAATCCCAAGTAATTTTTATTGCTATTAAAAAGTGTATTCTTTCCTGTGATTAAAGAAAAAAAAAAGAGGTATTTTGGACCAAGACTATTTTCTTGCTCTCTGCATGGCACTGTGAAGAGTAGGTGCCTAGGCTCTCATTACCAGGGTTGTAGCTACCATGAGTGAGTTGAGGGTGGGTAGGGGATAATGTTCTGGAAGGATTTCAGTATCGATTTCCATATAAAAATATCTTTCTGATTCCCATTCTGTTTGCTAGCTGCAAAAACCTTTACAGAATTAAAAACTAATGAGTCCTAATGAAAAATTACGTTAAATCTATTCCAATGAACAGGCTTTTTCTAGAATAAAGATTTCCTGGTGTAAGCTGCACATAATTTTTACTCTTTTTAGACTTCATTCATTATATGTCTCACCTCTGGCTGCATTGAGAAGAAAAATAGTAGTGATCCATACTGCAAGCATCTGAAGTGAAAAAGAACATAATTCAAGCATAACTGAAATTAGAATCTGGAATTCACCTAAGGGTTCCCTTAACCCATTAAAACCCCTCAAAACTTCAGTCATTTACTGAGTTAGATCCAAAAAACGCAACTACTCCTCAAAAATAGTAAGGTATCAAGAAAATAGCTTTGGGATTATTTCTGTTTGTCATGGAGATTTTGCATAATCAGGGTATCCTTTAGGAATCCTTAAAGATCATCTTCCTGTCCTTGACAAACAGAAACTTTTTTCTCTAAAGAGCTTCAGTTTATGCAAATTAAATTCTTACAGGATTTGCAACAATATTTGTCCTGGGATTTCATAGGAAAGAACAGAACTGCTATCAATGATTGTATTTTAAAAAAACAAACCAAATAACAAACTTAATTTGTGCTTATAAATAATACAGCTGGTCTTGAAAACTGATTTTGACCATTGCTATCAGCCATGCATGCTTATCAACCCTCATCTGCCTGATCACTTAATCACCAGCTAATGGGTAAGCATGGGGGTAAATGGAACCCATCATTTACTCCAAGGTGAAGCAGGGAAAGTCTTTTAAGTGTAGTCTCACTACTATCATGAGCAACTTGAAAGGAAAATAGATAATTCTTAAAAAAAAATCTAATGTCATGTCCAGATCATCCAACTAGTGCTGCAGAGGCAGAGCCCTGCACCCCCTTCCTGACCAGTCTTCCCAGTCCCCTGAAGTCCATAATACACTGTTAGGAGTAAAGAGTTCACCCCTGTGAAATCAAGTGCACCTTCAAGCACGTCCTGCTTCTATCTCCTCTCCTCCAGCCACTCACCAAATACCCTACCCCTCATCATCATGATCCTTATTTCAGTTCCTTAGATGTTCTTGGCTCCAGTGCATCCCAGTTTACCTTGGCAAGTCTCAGAGCAAGTTCTCAGGGTCAACCTCTCAGTTGCTTGTGGCAAAACTTGCGGAAGATCTTTGAGGAACCTGGAGAGAAGCAGGACAGCTCTGTGCCTGCCCTCCAAGGGCACGTGGCAGAGGGATGCTCACCCTCTGCTGCTCCACAGTGCTTGGATTCCCAGCTGCATCTGTGGCTGCGTTGGGTAACGCCAAAAGAGATCTCCTTTTGTCAGCCTTCATCCGAGATAACACCAACCAGGTCCGACCAGTTGCTGCATGACTCCACCCACTTAATGTAAAGTTTCAAACAGGCTGTTATTGTCCTCCATTGGTTATTATTTTTCAATCTAAAAAATGCTGGGAGGTGTGATGTAAACATGAAACAAACACAGGGCCTTTCAGGATCAGTGGGGCCGCTCATCTTGCTGCGATGCTGAGTTGAGATTGTGACTTAACATCACAATGATGGCAGTGGCAGAACCCCCATCCTTTGCATTCCACTCCACAGTTTTAACAGTAAAATGATCCTTCCTGGAACTGATCTCTGCCTTAAATAACTTACAGCTTTAGGAAAAAAATTCACGTTTCTGTTTGGTATCTAAGTCTACAGTGTTGCAGCATGGAGACACAAACAAGGTGTTTTGGGATGAGGTAGCATATGTTTGCAAGGTTCAAACTGTCACTTGAGAAAATGCAGAAAGAAGTAAGAAAAATGATAAAAAAATTGAAATGTCTTAGTCTGTCACTTGTTATTTGTTCATCTTGTAGATCTCTTATCTCTAATTTTGGTACTGGATGAATTACCTGACTTTTCTTTGAAAAGGTGATAGAAATGCTTTTAAAGTGAGGAGAATAGTTCTTGGGGCAGATTGTCACCACATTCAATCACCATGAATCTTCCTAATTAAATTGTATTAATTGCAGTAATTTTATTTTTTAGTGTTTTGATAATGATGTCACTTCACATAGTGCTATATTATTGTTATACCATTATGTTCACGTTTTGGATTGCTCTTTCCTAGAAATCTTTGTTCCTGTAGGTGTATGTGGGGCTTCTCCAACCTAAATGATTCTATAATTCTGTGTAGACACAAATGAAAAACCTGCATCTCCACATTTTAATGTTAAACCCTTTATGTATAAGGATGACTATTGACACCTCCTAAGACAAGGGTGTGCAGGAAGGGGAGACTCCCTTTTGGTATAATCCTTTCCACTGACTGATGAGTTATTCCATATCTAGCACACACAAATGTGAACTGGGTTAAAGTGATTCTTACAAATGCTAAGTACAAAGGCGTTTTCAAGGCTTTCTGTTTTCTTTTTGTAAAGCTAGCCTTGAAAGGTTGACTTCTTCAGCTGTATATAGTAGAAACAAATATTCCAACTCTGTGTCCCCAATAGAAAACTAAGAATCAAGGTTAGTATGGAGTTCAGGGAGTTTCTATTCATCTCTTTAAGTTAGTCCAGTAGTGTTGAATTAGTCACATTAAAATTGAGTTATCCTCTGCTCACATGATTAAAGTCTGTTGTTGGGTTGCAAATTGATCAATTAACCAGTTACCCACAGAAGTTAAGTAAATGAAAATGAAGAAATGTTTGAAAGATGCACATACAAAAAAAAAAACCAACAAACCCAAACCAATCTGCTTCCAAGTTATCCTAGGTCATCCCAGACAAAACTGGGTTCAGTGATAGTCAATAGAACTCAGAACTGTGATGTGTGGTATACTCAGATTTCTGATAAAGCATCACATTTAAAAGTACTTAATGCTTGTTTTTTATATCATTAAGAGTTCATAGATGAAGAAAGGCTGATTCATTATGATTTAAGGGCCCCACAGAAAATCAGTATCTAATCTTACCTTCTGATTTAATTCTACTATGTATAATATTGGACCAAACCCTCATTTCATTCTATCCTCACCACTTCTTCACTCTTCAGAAAGAAAGTTTACTGCACATGCAGGTCACTCAAAATTTTAAATTAATCTAGTTGATTCAATAAATTATTCTTGAATCATTTGAATTCCTAGATTTTACCTGTGCAGCGTATTTTGGTTCCTATGTTCTTAGGGGAGATCAAGAAATGTGAATAACTTAATTACATCTAGAAGCCTTTCTCAAACCTGGTATTATAATCCTAAAACATACCTGAACCCTCTGCTGCTACATGGATTCAACTGCAATCTGGCAGTGCAGATTTCAGGTCACTTACAAGATTCAGTGACTTTGCCAAGTTAAAATTAAAACAACAAAATATTGGAGGGTTTTTGATTTTACCTAAGATGAGGACATTGCTGTCTCACATCCTAGGTGCAAATGTGCACTATGCAATTTTTACAGATCAATTCCAGCCAATACTGAGCATCAAATGAAGTTTAACTTACCCAGGCTTTTCTCAGAAGACATGAAGTGATTATTTAGTGTTGTTCTTGCTGCTTTTCAGCAGCCAGTGAGACACCACTGCTCCCCTCCAGTGTTTAAGACAAGGTTACTGGGAGAGCAAGGTATCCTCATATTTGTAACAAATTAGTCAGAGGATTTACTCCAGCTGACAGGCATGAAATGGGTTTTCTATGCTAGTTTACTAATACCAGGAAAGCTCATAGCTCAGCTGCATTGTCAGACGTCAGCACTTCTGTGTTGGCTTCTAGAAATCTTTGCACTTTAATGGGGTTAACTGCTTCAGTATTATCTGGGATCTGGGTAGGAAGCAGTGAGCAACAAAATGCTGACTCTCCATCCCTTAGAAGTGTCTGAGCATTTCTCATCCATGAGCCTGTCCAAGCTGTCCCTGAACTCATGCACAGCTCTAGCACAACCAGCATCCTGTATCAAGCACTTTGTAATTGTGCAGCTGTGAGGAGAATCATCCCCCTTCCTTCCTCTTCAGGTGTGCAGTGCCAGCCTCATTTCATGCCCCCTGTTACTAGGGTGGAAGGAAATGAAGAAGGCATTTTGTCTTTGCCTTCTCCATGATCATCTTCTTTTTATGGATGGCATCCATACCTTCATCTCTGTTCTTGGCTGACTTCTGTTTTTCTCTTATTCAACATGAGAAAATGATTGCTTATTCCATCAGGCTGGACAAAGTATTTTGCTCTTCATACCAAAACCAGCAAGGAAAATTCCATCTGTCCTAAAGTTTTATCAATGAATGTGTTTTTGTGAGGGATGAAGTGTCCAAATGTGGAAAAGGGTTCTTCCTGCAGCTAAAACACAGCTTTGTGCATTCTCTCCTAAAATCTCTCTTCTTTAGCAACAACTGTAATCGTCTTACATTATGACATACAGTGCATATAATATCCTACAATTAAAAAATGGCCTAATAAGGATAATTCAGAGAAGTTATTGTTCAGGGCCAGGGGTTTTTGTTTTGTTTTGTTTTTCTTTTCTCTTAATTTTAATTGCACCACTGTCAAGTCATGATCTAGAGAATGAATTTTCTGGGCAGGCACCTGACTATCTGTGCACATTGCAGGGTGTATAATTCAGTTTTGGGTGTATGAATAATATATGAGTATTATAGATAGTAATAGTAATGTAAAGCTCACCTTTTCCAACATACCAGTTGTAACAGATTTGAATTAAAAAAACCCTTAAATACCAGCAAATATTTTTCTATTAATTCCAGTCTGTTTGGCTGCTGAAAAAGATACAAAAGGATTGTTATTCTTTACATCTGCTGTGCCTATACTATGATCCAGCTTCTAATACTTTTATTGACGCCAGTCCCAATGGGATTACTCATAGAATAAAACATTTAGCTGAAAAGTACCAAATGTTAAGTCCCATTTACTTTGTATTTTAATACCATCTAAACTAATAGTTGTTGCATGACTTATTTGTAACTTTTATGTATGCCCAAGTCTTTTTCTGATTTACATGGGGTAAGATCTGAAGTTTGTATCTTAATAAAGAAAATATATTTATTCCTGCAGTTATGCCTTAGTTTCCATCAAAGAGAATTCCAGGTGAATTAGCTGGTCATCAGCTGCAGCCAGTGACAAGTGGTGTTCCTCAGGGGTCTGTGCTGGGGTCAGTTCTGTTCAATGTTTTTATTGATGACATGGATGAGAGTATTGAGTCTTTCATTAATAAATTTGCAGACAGCACTAAGCTGGGAGCGTGAGTTGATCTGCTGGAAGGGAGGAGGGCTCTGCAGAGAGACCTGGAATGGTTGGATGAATGGGCAGAGTCCAGTGGGATGAGGTTTAATAAATCCAAGTGCCAAGCCCTGCATTTTGGCCACAATAACCTTCTGATCTAGGCTGGGGATGGTGTGGATTGACAGTGGCCAGAAAGGGACCTGGGGGTGCTGGTGACAGCAGCTGAACACGAGCCAGCAGAGTGCCCTGGGGGTCAAGAAGGCAAATGGCCCCTGGGCTGGATCAGGAATAGTGTGGCCAGCAGGAGCAGGGAGCTCATTCTTCCCCTGTGCTCAGCACTGCTGAGGCCACACCTCGAGTGCTGTGTCCAGTCCTGGCCCCTCAGTTTGGGAAGGACCTTGAGACACTTGAGCACATCCAGAGGAGGCAACGAGGCTGGTGAGGGGCTGGGAACACAAACCCTGTGAGGAACCACTGAGGGAGCTGGGGTTGTTCAGCCTGGAGAAAAGGAGACTCTGAGGTGACCTCATCACTCTCTACAGCTCCTGAAAGGTGGCTGTGGGCAGGTGGGGTCGGTCTCTTTCTCCAGGCAGCAGCTGACAGAACGAGGGGACACAGCCTCAAGCTGCACCATGGGAAATATAGGTTGGATATTAGGAGAAAGTTTTTTATGGAAAGGGTGATAAAGTACTGGAATGGTCTGGAATGGTCTCCACCAGGGAGGTGGTGGAGTCACCATCCCTGGATGTGTTTAAAAAAAGACTGGATGTGGCACTCAGTGCCATGGTCTGGGTGAGCTGTTAAGGCTGGGTTGGACTCAATCTTGAAGATCTTTCCTAATCCAGTGATTAGGATCCTAATTCTGTGATTTTCTGTGATAAAACACTCTGGTGCTCAGTGCATATTCTGAGGACAATATTGAATTAAAACGTACAAAATAAGGATCTAAGGAATATTATATAAACAGAAAATTTTAAATCTCCAGCAGCAAGGTATTTTAAGGCCTATGGGCACTACGTACATTGATCTAATTTTCTGGGAAGTAAATTAGTAAATTACAGTGCAAAAAATGAAAATAAGAAATTATATTAATTTATACAAGCCATTAGTCTCTATTAAATGGAAACAAATAACAAAAACCCCAGATGGTTCAGACTTTTGATTTGATATGGGGCCTGGTTGGTGTTTGTGGGTTTAATAGTCATTTTGCAGGTGCTGTTCCATCACATTCCCTTCAACTTCATCCAGGTACAGCAAGTTTCCATCTGGGCACTGTTATGTTTGTGCCACTGTAAATATGTTCTTACCTACCTGTGGTGTGGCAACATCTGTAATGCTTTCATAAAGTTTTGTGTTGTTTTGTGGTATCCTCTCCACTTGTGACCACAGTTTAGTGTTTGTGCCTCACTCATGTCGTGTCTGGCAAGGAGGTTTCAGTTGTGATTTAGGGATTTTTTCCTCAGAAGAACTCCTGGAAATGCTGACAGAAGGAGAAGCAGCACATGGATAATTCCCAAAGTCTGCTTGGTGCCTCTTGCTGGCTTTGCCACTCCCTGAGCAAGAGGATGCCTTGCACAGGTAATGCTCTTTTATCATATTTGCTGATAAGAGCAACAAGGTGACTATAAACAGGAGGGCTCCTTTATTCTGCTCTTGAGTACTGTTGTTTCTTCAGACAACTTGGGTTCTTTGTATACTTTTAGAATCCTATCAGAATTTTATGAATTTGTTGGCCACTACTGGAATTAAATCCAGTAGGTTGGTTTCAATGATGCACTCCCTTCTTCCTCTGCTATTTTTGGAAGATCTTGCAAAACTCCTTTGAGAGAGGCCAGCTAATACAGGGTAGACTGATGAAAAGTATCTACTTCATAGCTTCTTTCTTTAAATAAAGTAATGAAAGAGCTACAGGATCCACTTATTTTGCAGGCCTTAAATCAGTATCACATTCAAAATTACTTTAGAGAAATTGAATGTCATCATTTTGATTTTAAGTCTTTTGGCTTTGAAGTTAAGAAACATAGCTTTAAAAAAAAAAAAAAAAAAGAAAACAATCATGAGGAGCAGGGAAATCTTTTTAAAGGGCTTCCCTAAATGGGAGTTATGAGGCAGGGCTGCAAAGCATGAAGTCATTTAAGCCTAAGGAATGTGGGAGTGGATGTTGCAACCAGCACAGCACTCAACATTACCACACCAATTAGACTTAATAAGTTTAACTGGAGTATTTCACAATGTGAGTCAAACCCAGCCTCTTTTTAAGTGAGCCAAAGTGATTGTAATTCTCAACAAGCAAGGGTACAAGGCTGCACTGCAATACTGATTCCAGGGTTATGTTGCTGTTCCAAGGTGCAAATAGCTGAATCTGAGTTCATGCAAATGTCTAAAAAAGCTCTCAGATTTCAGTGATATTTCAGTGATCTGTAACTGGACAGGCACTAAATGCTGAGGGTGAACAACTGGAGAGTGAAAAGCTTTAGGGCTGGTTTCTGTGTGGACTTCCTGCTTCTGAAAACCAGTTGGGTTGTTGTGAACACATCACTTGTAGGTGATTGCAGCATTCAGGCCTTGATTTTTCAAGGAGCTGTGCCTGTTTTGGGATTATTCAACACTTTTATCTTGTGAAAAGAAATGGCTATTTCATCATCCACCTGAAGTGCATTATAACAACATCGTGACATGCTATGGAGTTGCTAACCATGAAGTGATTTGAGCAATGCTGGTATGTGCAAAGGAGGAAGTACTGATTATTCTGGGAATTTGCAATACTCGTTATGCACAATGTATGTTTTAAGCAATTATCATCTGCTTTCTGTTGCTACCAGCTAGACTACAGTTTAATTTTGTTGAGATTAATGAAAAACACCTAATGATCAAAGCTAGAATTATTGACAGTCACCAGAGGTGAGAGTTAAAGGATACCTGGGCTGTCAAAAGGCAAGGGGAGCCTTGAACACTGATTTTGGATGAGAACAGGCTGTTAGCCAGGTGTTGGGAGCCAGGGCTTGCCAAAATCCTGGGGGCTACTGGTTGTACAAAAAGCAATCAGAGCCTGCATCAGAGGCAGTAAAAAGTAAGGAGTCTGAGACAGCTTGCACCACTGCCTCCAGATCTGAGCCTGAACATGAGCCTGGCCCATGAAGATGCAGCATTTGGACAAGAAACCAAAGGCCATCTTCATTTCTGGCACTTTCATGGGTTCTGAGAAAAATAGCTCTTTTATTCCCTGAAAAACTTCCTGCCAGCCTTGAAAACACCCATCAAAGCAATTGTTCTTCATGTACCTGCTGTTCTGTTTCCTCTTTAAGTAATAATTCTCTATTTGCTTTAAAAGAGAAAATTTACCAAATAGCATACGCTAATATTTTTTCTATATTTAATTTGCAATTTATAACACAAAATTAAGGCAATATGGAAGATAAAGGCCTTTATAGTCTTTTTAGTATAACACTGCTTTAAAAATAATTCAAAGTGCATTCACTGGCATGAAATCTCAAATTCAGTAAAAATGTCACTTCAGGATTCCTTGGTTTTGCCTTTAGAAATTTTCTCTGTTTATCCCAGAAAGATTTCATATTGAACCTTTTCTCTTATCCTGCAGCAATACTCTACAGACAGCAGAAATTCAATAATCTAAATTATTACTTCTTATGCACTGTGTACATGGGTGCCTTTTAACTTGCTTGCTGCACTCTGTATATGTGAGTCTGTATGATACCCAAATAAGATATTTCCTGGGCATACTTTTTAATGCCATTGAAATGAAATCATTGAAGTGATAAAAGAGAGAATTTTCTTCAGACAAGCACAGAATCCACAGAGAGAGAATGAGTTAGGCATGTGTTTTCAAGATTTGCACAATCCTCCTCTCCATTGTGTAAATGCTGATTACAGGGAGCTCTGGGTCTCAAACAGAAGCAGCTCCAGCCCTCCCCATCTGCAAGGAGCACTTGTGATTGTCATTCACAAAACGTCGTGGCATGTTTGGTATCTCATTATAAGATAAGCTGACTTCTTTCATTAATGATTAATTCCCCCTACACTATTCATAAAGAAAAAGTACAGCAATGAAGAACTTCAGGACAGTGAGCAGCAGGGGAGTGGCCATCTCAGTTACTGAACTGGGAGAGGGAACAAGCCCTGAGTTCTGTGTTTCTGTGTCATAAATGTTTGTATCTCTCAAACTGATGCAATACATACATCTAGAGAATTGAAAAGGAAAGATAACATATCTCAAAAAATGATTACTAAGTGAGAAGAATCAGGGTCTCATTTTATTAGAGGGCTCCCTGGACATCTGAAGTGTCCTTCCACAATCAGCCAGGTGGATGTGTAAATACCAGAATCCCTGTCTACCCCTATTTTCAGTTGATTTGCAGAGACACTCTGGTCTGTAATTATGTCTGGTGATTCATCTACTCCATCAGCCCTAGGAAGAAACATTTTCTGGTTCTCAGGCTGGGGTCTGTGCCCTGACAATGCTCTCATTGTACAAGGGTGAGACCCAACCTGCACCACCCCCCTTCACACTGCAGTCAGCTGGGAGAGGGAGCTGTGTGGGGCACCACCCCTCCCCAGCCTTTAACCTAAACTAAAAAAAACAGCCTGCACTGCATTGCTGAGCAGTTCATTACTGCCTTAAAATACCATAGCCTCTAAACAACGCATTAATTATCAGCTTGTCTCATTAGTTAATCCCATTAGACTGATATATGCAGGAATTTTATCAGTAGACTTGAAAGTAAATTCCTAGGAACATCACTTTTCTGGTTGCATTTCCTGTTGTACAGTAGATCAAGAGATAACCTGAAAACACTCTTGCTTTGGTGTAGACCAAACTTGGTCTCATTTCTTGAGCTGAGATCAAGGGGCGTCTGATGATGTTTCAGGGTAGGATAAATGAAGTGTGTAAGATGGTAGCACAGAGAGTGTGTTCTACTTTTACAACCAATTTGCATTACTGGTGTTCCTGGGCAGCCTTGCATGAGCTGGGAATGCAAGATGCCAGGCACTGCACAAGAATCATGTCACGATACTTGCAGCTAATCTTAAATTATAGCAAGTACAACCAAGTGAGCAATTCTTCCCTCTGGAATTTACATTACCTCATAGATCCACACCTGAGACACAATGGCACTCCATGGGGCTCAGTCTGTGAGATGCTGTGACTGCCACAGCAGCATCATTTTACTAACCCTGGCATTGTCAGATCAATTCACCACCTGCCTAAAGGGAAAAGACATTAAAATCTACTTAAAATAAACCCTAGGTAATTTTTATTATCAGATATTAATCTCAAAACATTATCTAAGGGTTTAAAGTACTCCAACACTCCATGACAGTTAAGAAATGATGAAAGATTATAACAGACATGTATTAATCAGAGAAAGAAACTCTCATGAATTGAACTTTATTATCTGGGTCTGGAAATGTGCTTGGAGTTTCCTATGAAGCTAATAAGTATAATTACAGCTGTAGAAACACCTGAACAGTGCAAGCATTTTATTACTCAGTAAAGGATCAACAACCACCTGTAGATATTTCCTGCAGAAGAAAAAATCTCTGAAGCTAATAGAGAGGGTCATCAGTTTTGCATGCACCTTTTAACTCCACTTCAGAGTCATTTCCATTATCCTTACTGCCAGTTGCATCTCAGCAATACCCAGAGGCCAGAGGTACACAGAGACAAAGGAGACAATCCTGATCAGACAGCAGCTGAAATGAGCAGGAGGGCTGGAGGAAGCAGAGCCTGACAGTGATGAACCAAGTGAAGACTGAGACAGCTGACAGCAGTCATTGCTGCCTCCCCATAGCTGTCAGGAGTTAATGGGATTCTCCAGGTAAAACCATGAACATAAAAACCATGCTGCAGCATCCCTTAGAAGGATTTAAAGGAAGCAGAGATGACAACTACTCTGATATTTTTGTCCTTCCATATTTACTGCTTCATGACATTCCTTCTGTGAAATTTATTCTAGTTTTTACCTCTGTTCTATATATGAAATGCTAGAGCTGGTTGAATTTTCTTATATACTAGATGAGCTGCATCTTCCTGCTCTCCATGAGTGAATGAAAACACGATGACTTATTTCCTTGTGGAAATCACAAGTGAGATACCTCTTTTCCAGTGGTGAATCAGATATTGCTTGAAACATCTTGGTGGTGTTCAGTGGAGTTCACATTCTACTGAAGCACCTTGAATGAAATAAAATAAAATCTGGGAGTTTTGGGGAGTGGATGGCAGGATTTGCATGCAACGACATATCTACAATGTCAGCCCCATGTTGTTGTTAGAGTTTAGGATATAAAGGTGTATCAGTGCATTTCAGATCTTAAAGTGAATCCACACAGTTGGCATATTCCAGTATCTTCTGTCAGGTAGAGGGTTACCATGTATGTTATTTGAATCCTTGAATGGATAAAAAGTTCTATTTATGTACATTCAATTCCACAGGAATAAACCAGACATGGAGTAATAAGATATTTGAATATGTCTGATGTCCTATACTGTATTTGCTTGAATATCTTCTGAGAAGCATAAAATTGACCATTTAGTTCAAATAATTGTATTGAAGATACAGTTGGAGACAACTGTGTTAAAAGGATTAAACAGTAATTTAAATTTGTTACTTTAAGTAGTCTAGTTGTTGAGGTAGTTTCTCTGGAGACTTAAGGATGATCATGCACACTATACTTTAATATTATTATTATTTTTTTACTTGTGCTATTTTGTGCTATAAAATAGAAGAAATGAGTGTTTTCATTGGTCATGGCATAGTTACAGCCAGGAGCCCGAGTTACAAGTCACATTTCTGAGTGTTACAGAGAGATGGATAACAGCTGATACTCCTAAATATCCTTCAGTGAAAGTCAAGTGGTTTGTTTTTTTATTAATGCCTTTTTAATTTTATTGGCTGGTTACCTCAGGGAAGCGAGGAACAGAACTCTTTATTTAGTTTCAAAACTTTCTTGTGCACTTTGCACCACCCCAAGCCAATAATGCCAGCCTTGGTTTGTTTGTTCACCTCTCCTGTGGTGGATGTACATCCTCCTCCTAAGCCACTCCTAATTGTTGAATTTGAGCTCAGGGTGCTCTCATCTCTCTCCTTCCTACACACCACCTGCAGAACATTCCTGAGCTCGGGCTCCTGTGCTGAGTATCACAACAATGCCCTCAGCTCTTCCCAGGGCAGCTGGAGCCTCACTGCAGGTGACCCTTGGTCCTGCCTTCATCAGGCTCCTGCTCCTCCTCCTGGGGCTGAGATTTTTAGCTCTTCTGTGATGCTTTGTAATTTGTCTGTGCCATTTCTGTTCACTTCCAGGTCCCGTAAATAAATATGAACGCTGCAGTGAGCTCTAATGGAGCATTTCAGCTCTGAAGTCTCTGAGCCTCCAAGGGAAATGCTGCAAGGGGGTGCTGGAATTGAGCCATCATCACAGAGGTAAATTTGAGCCATTTTGGTGATCAAGTAGAGTTTCAGAAGATGTTGAAGTGTGTTCTTGTGAGCTTGGTGATTCTCTCTAGCAGACAAGTTGGAAAAACCTACTAACATGAGCACCTGAAAGATGGTGCTGAGGATATAGGTAAGGCAAACAGGGGAAAAAAACCCCTAGAATAAGTGATCAAAATAAGAAAACTCAGACTGAAAATGCCTTTCTGAAGGAGTGAAAAATGATTGAGGGTTTGGAAAAAATAACCATTGTTTTGCTCTCCTTTTTGTGTACTTGGAAGTATTAAGGAAGCAATTAGATACATGTGTTTGGTTACAGAGGTACAGGCATGAATTTGAGATAAGGGGGGATTTTTTGAAAGTTCATTCTGAAAAATCTCTTTATTTCTTGGTATTTTCTACCCCATTCAGCTTAGTAACGTTTCCTAGGTAAAGTATGTCTGGTTGTAGAAAGCAGCAGGTTTTTTTTAATGAGCATGACAACTATTACTGTTAATCCTTGGCCACTTTCTCATGAGGAGCAAGTTCACACTACCACCTAGTGCAATTCCTGTTCCAATGCAACAGCATTATTCTGTCTGCTGTCTTTCTTATTTATAAACTCCCCTGAATAATTAATCTAGCTGAGGTATTTATTGACTGTACCATTAACTCTACATTAATGAAAAAACAGACACAGAACATGATGGGTTTTCTTCCTCTAAGTCCTCTGTAAATAGTACCCTGACTTCCATGCTTTATCTGCCTATTTTCTTTCATGTATATAGCAATTTTAAGATAGCAATCATTCTGTAGCACAATAGTACACGCCCACACTCCTGCTGAATTATGCAGCTGTGGGTTTATATGAATGAACAGTGGTTGCTTTGTACAAACACCTTGTTAATATTTGAAGTGTGATTTGGAAAAGGAGGGTAGATTGTCTTGATCTCATGTGCTGTGGTATGCAAACCCCCAGTAAATCTCTAAGTTCACAAGAATTAGCATCCTGGTTTTAACAAAGAACAATATGGATTACCCAGCTAATGTTGCTAATTCCCAGTGTGTAGCTATTACTTTGGTGCTATTCTACTTCTTTCATGAAAAAAATATTTATTTTTTTTAAAGGTATGTCCAGTAGACATTCTCAAATGATATAGGAATTATTTAAATAAAATTCTTAAGGGCAAAATGTAAAGTTGCTCCTTTCTATGGCTATGTAATAACACATAAAATAATAATAATATAAAAAGAATGCACAAACACACTGTCCATTTACAAGGGACTTTGGTGTTTGAGTTTTCTTCATATTGAAATCCTCATTTATCTCAAAGAATTACTTTATAGTCACAATTGGATATTATAATTTTTTTAAAAGAAGCTACACAGGTTGATATTTTTTATTTTTAATTCCTCAGCCTTACTTCAATGCTCTCTCAATAGGAAAAATATAGAGAGAATTAACTTAGTGTTCAGCAGAACTTTCTGGAAAATGCTTTCTCTAATAGTAGCTGTATTTGTCCTTGCTCAAAGATATAGAATATATACTTAATTTATATAAAAAATTAAAACAAATATGTTCATAGTAGTTCTGGTTATGGACTAAATTCTGAGGGAACAACTACATACACTTTAATTCAATAAGCAAGTATGTTTTTTCAGACCTCCTCCTTTTTGTGTCCCTTCCATTTGAAAGTCAGATCTATAGAGAGCAGAATGCTCAATCTCCCCATAAGCACATAAATAGCTGAGAAAATTCACTGATTTGGAATTCCAGTGTGACTTTTGCAAAGGGATCTTGCCCACATGTAAAGCTGAGTGTTCAAAGCTTAGGCTACAGGCTTAAAGGGACAAATTGGTGCTTGATGGATAATTCCTTGGGTTTTAGCAAGACTGGAAGGGGCTCAAATATGAGCAGAATGTAAATCGGTTTATTTAATAATTACAAGCAGTAGAATTGCAGGTACATCACTAGAAGCTGTGTCTACTTTTTTCTGACAGAGTGAATGCTTCTAAAAGAAACATCAATTGTGGTGTCCCAGTTTTCCCACCCTATGCTCAGTGGCTCTTTCTGTAATGCAATATCTCTGATTTTACTTTCTCTAGCATGTTTCCATGGCAGGCAGGTGTGCTTATGGAATAACCATGGGAGCTTTAAAGGAGTGAAAGTTTGTGACTGATGGCCATAGAGCTCCAGGTGAATTTTCTTTGAGATGTTGGGCTGTGCTCCCAAATACACATTTCAAGTGGACTCCTCAGAGAGATTTGTATTACAGCTATTTAGAGGGATGCAAAAAGGGCAAACAGCTTCAGTATATTTTTCCTCTCTTGTCTTTGGAACAAAATGTGCTAATGCATAAATTTCACTGAATTCATTAATATGTAAGGAGGAAGTTTAGCATCTGCTTGGGATGATTTTTTTTAAAATTATCAAATCTGGATTATTCAGACCTGGAAGTCCATAAAGAAAATACGTTTGGCAGAGGCACTTCATGTATACCAACAGCTTTTGAAATGAATTTTGGAGTGCTGAGGAAATTGCAGAGGCATGAAAGCTGTGAACAACTTATGAACATTTAAAAAGGACTTGTTGCTAACCTGATGTGATCCAGCTAAAATAGTGGAGAAGGGAAAAGGATTTCAGTGACAAAGATTTAAACTATAGGAATACCATTAATAGGCTTGATTTAGGCCTTTGAGAGATTACAGATGTAATCACACTGTGCTGACACCATATGCTTTGACTGCTAGAGGACATTGAGCAAGCATGATGTGCTACTGTTCATTTAAAATAGCTGCCACTGTAGCACCCACAGTCTGAAAGTGATGGGTTGGAAAAATAAAGCCAGTGAGAAATAATCCTCCAGTGAGGCTGTTTAAAACTGTCCTCTAAAGATGAGTGCTCAAAGGAAAGTCATGCTAGTTTTTTGCATAACCTGATTTTGATATAAAATCACCACAGATAAAATATGCAGATGACACAGACTGACAGCATGACAGATATTGATACTGAAGTTGCACTGAGTAACAGGGATAGTTTGGTAAACAGAATGAACCTATGCAATTAGCTCTGTTTTAATATATTCACATACTGAGTTGTGTGTCTGAAAAGAAATCAGATTTATAACTATGGAGGGGAGGATGGTATACTTAAAAACAACAACTTCGAAAAGTGCTTATAAATCATGAAGAACTGAGTCAACACACACTTCTAATGTGATGTGTGAGGTGAACAGGATTAATGTGAATTTGTAAATCTATTCAGGAAGGAGTGTAGGAGTAGGGAGGCATTTTTTGTTTATATAAACACTGATGAAACCAGTACTAGAATATTGCTTACAAGTCAGGTGTTGAGTGTTTCTGACAGTGGATGAAATTGAGAAGGTGTAAAAAGAAAGCCACAAAGATTATCTGAAATGCTGGGGGAAAAAAGTCTTACTGTGAAGGACAGAACGAATGCAATTTGTTAAGCATATCAGAAAGGACTCTGAAAGGTAAGTCTTGATTGTAGCACAGAAGTACTAACACGTGAAAAATATATTAAAAGGCTTTTTTACCTCAAAGAAGAAAATATAAGGAAAAACAAGTGTGAGAAGCTACAGCAAACACATTCAAACTCTCAGTTAAATGAAGATCAAGATGCCAATTAGTCAGCAGAACAGGTCTGATATGTCCCCACTCTTGGAATCTTCAAGCTGAAGTTGTTTCTTTCCAAAGGATGGAGGGCTGTCTCACTAGGTTGCTGTTCTTGGACTATGATAGTATGATAACTCCTCCCTGTACACAGTATAGCTCAGTATGCTCCCATCCTGCATGGTATTTATTTTTGCACAGAAACAGAATGGCCTTAGAAGCAATAAACACAAATATTTTAATGGTAATGTGTCCAACATCATTATGTAAAAAACTGAAGAAAAAGGAAGTGTAGAGCAGTAGCAAAAATTTTTTGATTATGATTATAAAATAAAAATTGTCATACATGAGGGAACTTTTTTTATTAACATGATAAACCCACTAGATGGCACTGAAACATCCCTTTACAATTCTTCTCACTTTGACCAATAGCCTCATTATCCAAACATTTTAATCAAGGCTAAAGGGAATTTATGAACTACAGTATGAAGAATCTAAGAGACATAGAATTCTGATATTACATAAGAGGTGTATTCTTTCTTTCTTTCTCTTTACTGTACATAATATACTGTTCACTGGTTATTTTATGGTTATCTACATTATCTTTATGCACTTAAAAGCTTGGAGATTTTAAGGGAACCTAATCAGTACCAAATAGTATTGAATCCTTTTTAGAACATGGATTCTGGCTAGGCATCGTTGTCTCCCTGCTAGAGTAAATTTAGTTGAATTAACAGCAATTCTCTATTTGAAAATATAATAGAGGCTATGGGTTCCTCTCTCACTAGGACATGGCATCAAAACTGCCTCGAATTCTATTAATAGACAATAACAGGAATTACTGTTCCAGTAAGACACAAGAAATATGCTGTGTATTTATAAAGAAACTTTTCTGGGATTTCATCTATAAATTATGTACAGGGAAAATTGATTACTTTGAAGCTGTTTCTTCGAAACAAATAGATGTTGCCTTTAAATACTCAAGGCATTAAGTGGGAAGAAAGGAATCAGCCTCCCATTTCACATTTTCCCAGAAATTTTTAAGATCCTCGCCTATTCAGTGCGACCAGCTTGTGGGAATGATCACAGCAATGGTGAAACTAATAAAATAGGGGAATTAATGTATAGGTCTGGTTGAAGAAATTTAGAGGTTATATAGCATAGTGTAACACATCTGGTGTTTTAAAATTCAAAGTGTTAGAGTATTATGCTCTCTGTTGAAATTTTAGTCAAAAATTAAAAGAAATACAAACCTGCTGATGGCAGTGTCATGCTGAAAACGCATTCAAACCCTACACATATCAGCAGGGTGACTTGAAGTGTCTAAATGTCTGGATGTGCCTTGAGTTTGGTCCTTCAGATAATGGGAGCTGGCATGTCCCCTCCTTGGAACCCAAAGTCTGTAAGTGTTTTTTACAGTTTGGGCTTTAGGAGCTTTACTTGTGAGCCAGGTGAAAACTGTCCTTCTGCAGAAGAAGGTATTAGTAAATATATAATTGTTTTTCAGCTCAGAATACAGATGCTTTGCTGCACAAAGGGCTACTAAAAGCAGCCTGTTGTAGACTATTAAAAAATGCATGTAGAAATTGATAAACTTAGCCCCAAAAATTCACCAACTGAACAAACAAATAATTGCAAAAGCCATTTGGATAAGGGGCTGTCAAACCCTAAGCAGAAAGATAAGAGTGATGGGGGTTTAGAAGGTGGGGCTACCACTACAATATGTAAGCACTACACATCAGCTGCAATCAAAAAAAGCAGAGATACTCCTTGCTTACTTTATTGATAAGCAAGATGTAGGTCATTAGATATTGAATCTGATATGTTACCACATTATAGTGTCCAATTTAACTTCAGAGAACTGGAACTATTTTGCTGGTTCTCTTTAGCCAATATCTGTTTATTGCATTGTCATCCTTGAAAATGAGTGTGTAGCACAGCTGCTAAGCCTGTTATCTTTTCCATGGAAATTACCTGGAGGTTTTTTATAAGGCCCCTATCTCTTTCTTCAGCTCAGTCAGTGGTGAAATCCTTTCTTGTGTTACAAACTGAAGATGGCTTGTGCTGAGCCAGCTGAGCTGAGTGGGGATGAGGTTAAACATGGACCACCATGGCAATATAGAGAGATACCCACAGTTTCATCCAAATTCACTCAGGCTGCATGCTGTGATATCAGAACAGAAAGTGCCTGAAAAGTTCTACACAGATCTTGGTGTTGAATTTTTTTAGATTAGTTAACTGCCAAACTGTCAAGCTCAAAGCAAGCAAGCAGCTCTGTAGCTGGAGACTGTCAGTTCCCTCTGTGACTGAGGGCCCTGTAAGCTGGGTCAGCTGAACCTGGGATATGAGATATGGGACCTCAGTTGACGTGTTTTTCCTGTGTCATACAAAGGAAATTTTTCTCATTAACTCATTCTGTCATTCAGTTATGGATACTGTTTTTTATGAGGTTTTTTCTTGCTGCTCTTCATTTTATGACATTAATTTGGCACTATCAGCAGCTCAATCATATTAATGTCAACCAATTAGAGATAATGTGTGTGGGCACTGTTGGCACTGCTGCATTAGCTAACTGTAATTTCATTCTGTGGTCAGGTATTGTAGTGGTTTTCTTGTTAGTCTTTGAAATGTTCATAATAATCTGTTCATAATAATGAATAAAGTGACATGAAAATGTGGTAGCTTAAATCATTCTTATAAGATACAAAATAATTTCATTTTAATTCCTTTTATTTCCATGTTTTTTCCCCCCTCATTCTAGCTGTTCCTTGCATCAAGAATGGCTGCAGCTCTGGACAAATAACATTAGGTCATGGGGGCAGTTTTTACACAGTTAAGCCACAGGGTTTGTGTTCTGTTTCCTGCTTGTTGGGAGCGCAGGTTCTTGGGTCTTCTGCTCCTCACTGTGGCCTCTGACCATGACTTTGTCATTGTGTATCTCAGTTGCTTTGGCTCCTGACTTGTCCTTGCTATGCTTCCAAAGTCTTGAGGCTGTGATCTGATAAAGTCAGGGTTCAACAGATGCCTCCTTCGGACCCTGTACTTGGTCCTTCCTCATCGTGGCTGGAAAACTCTTTTGGAAAGTCCAATGATTTTTCCCAAGCCATCTCATGTCCAAGGCCTGATTGTTATCCTGTTCTATTTTTCCAAGTGGTTCTTGGATTTTCCTTTGCATTAACCTGTTTGCATTAGGCTGGGAAGGGGCTTTAACAAAGCATGGCTGGGAGCTGTGATTTGGTGATAAAATCAGGCTTCCCAGTGAGTCACAGAACAGAGGCATGGTGCTGGCACGGGCAGCCTGAGGTGAAAATTCTGTGAAGGAGGTAGGACTTGATGCTTGTCAGAACTCTTAACAGGTAAATATAGTAATCTAAAGTAGTTCTCTGTCTCTCTTCACAAATGAGAGACTTTTTATCTGTTGATTCTAAGAAGTAACTGTTCCCAGATCCAAAATAGAAGCATAGTTATTGCTCCCAAGACCTTTTTTTTCCCCTCTAGAATAAGAACATTTTTCTCGTACCATCTTCCTTTTTCATTAACTTTTTTAAGTATTTCCTTCTCTTCAATTAATCTTTTTTTTTTGGTCATTAAAAGGGACAACTACATCCATATAATATGCAACTTGCACTTAAAAAGATATTTTTAAGTCATCTCTGAAAGAATTTATTTATTCATAACAAGTCTGTGTGTTTTCATGGCAACCTGGCAATTCTTACTTTTTTTGTATTTATTAAGCATAACAAAAGATTTGGTTCTTTTGCATTCATTATTTAAAAGATTACTCACACTCATTTTGAGAACTAAAAAAAAATCCACAAAACACAAATTTTTGCTTAATTTTTTGTCTGAATCTTAAAAACAGAGTACAGTATTTGTTCAAAATGACATTACTCCTAAAACAGTGATGACAAATGTATTTTTATACTTGGAAAAATTAGTATGTCTTACATTCACCCTGCAACAACTGGGTTAGTCTGGCATACTTTTTTCCAGAGCTGTTGAGGGATTTGTTTAGCCCAATAGGATTTGTATTGATTTCTATTTCGCTGCTTTTTTTTTTTTTTTTTTGGTGATCTTTATTCTTGGGGTTTTTTCTTGTATTGATTCTGAAAGCTTTAGCCATTTGGGTTATTACAAATGTTGCTATATTTATGCTGTAATTCTACTACAATAACCAAGTCAGACTTTCACAGACTTTCATACACACACACCTAACATAAAAAGATGCACACACAAGCAAAACTGAACTTTCAACTGGCTTGCTGAAATCTGAAGTCTCTGAAATGAGCTTACTGTATTTTTTTTTTCCACAGATGGTTTTTTATGTGAGACGGGGATATTAATCTATAGTATTAATTGGTAGTTGTTGGATGCTGTTTCTCTTTCCACTTAGACCAAAATTTCAAATATATATTTTAGGTAAGCCAGTGAGCTCTGGTTTATGCCCTATCTGAATGTTTAATCTATGTGGACCAAAGAGCTGTATAAATATGAGACCATTTCAAAAGAAATTCAAGTATTCTTGTAAATAAAAGCAAATATAAGACAAAAAAAGTTTAAAAAAAGTTTAAAAATAAGGTATTCCTGGTTGACTTGGTTAACATAAGCAAGTTTTCTTAAATGAATAAAATTATCAAGATAAACTCTAGCCATTCTAGCAAATCCCAGATTTCTGTTTCATCAATTAAACTCAGAAATATCCCTGCTTTAGTTGTCTGTAGATGTTTTGATATGTAACTGTATTATTTTGGATTTGATCAAAACCCACAAGCAGCAGTTGCCTAACTTTAAAAGTCAGATGTTCCCATAGAAGTCTGTGAGACTAAGTTGTTTAAAATCAAGCAATCCTAAGAGGGATCTCTCTTAGGGAAGAGACAAAAAAATAAGTCTTATAAGGATGTCAGCTCCAACAGCACTGGTTATTAAGAATGATAATTCCAAGCACTTGGAATTACACTAGCTAACCCAGTGGATCAGAGGACTCTTTGATACCAGTGCTGCAGATCAAACCTTGCCAAACTTCAAACTGCAGCTGTGTTCCAAGAGGAAAAACTTTCTCCATCTAAGGCAGAATTTGGTTGGCTTCCAAAAGTGATTTATTCCTCTCTTCTTAATAAAACATCTTTTGCACTTTTATGTGTGACTGACACTCACTGTAGCTTGGAGGGCTCAGGGTGTAGAAAAACAAGTGAAGAGCAATTATCCATCCCACCGCCAGATGGGAAGCATTGAAAATATTTGCACACGCAGTGGGATGTGATGAGACAATGGCCACAGAGTGGACTGAGGCTGAGCAGAGTGAATGCTCTTACATGGCTTTGCTGTAAGCACCTGAAAGATAAAGTCAGCTCCCACTGTGGGGTTGGGAACTGCTGTTACAGTTATACATCCTACGTGCTGGAGTGAATAGCAATTCTGACTCAACCCTCTAGAAATGTGGACTTTTCATTTGGCATAAGGTTTTATCTTTGCTCTCAAGTGCTGAAGTTGGCACCCAGTACTTTGTGGGTTGTGGGAGAGTGAGAAAGGATTTTTTGTGTTATCAGAAGGCAAGTGCTAAGTAATAGACTGGCTTACTACCACTGGAGACACCAAGAGCTCAGTAGATTTGCAAATTTTCTGGACTGTCCAGCTGTGCTGCTGGAGCTGAGCTATTTCAGGGAGTTCATTACAGAACTGAATTGTTGAGGAATAAATGAAATAGTCACAGCTCCTGTTAAGAGTTATTGATGATAATAGCAGTCTTCCTCTCAAATAAGACCATGTCACCACCTTTAAAAATAGGAAACCATTCATTAGAAAAACAGCACATAAAGAATAGAGCTAGAAATGTAGGAACTGGGCCTTATGTATAATTTACCAGGTACTGTGGTCCTTGGGCCACAAAGAGGAACCTATAGAGGGACAGCTGTTGAATGTGAAAATAAAACAAAGGCTTCCCCTCATTTCTAAATGAATCAAATTTTATTTTAATGAAAAGTAAAGGCAAATACAAACTGTGAATTAATCAAACAAACAAAAAAAAAGAAAAAAAATCTGATAGAACCTGAATAAAACTATTTAAAAATTCTCAGATTTGCTTCTATGACACTCCATACTATATACCACATATTATTCATTTCCCTGAAGACTTCTTTTGTGATAAATTCTGGAAAAGAAAAGGAATGAAATTGTAAAAAAGCAAACCTTCTAAGTTTAGTATGTTTTTACAGAAACATTTTTAAACATTGAGCTGTTTAATTTTTGTTTTTGAAAAAAAATAATGAAAAAAGTAACAAAGTACAAGTCGCATTACTTCAACAGAAACTTGAAACTGATTATAAGAATGAGTAATGCAAATTTCTCAGGACTGTCATTCTGCTTGATGGTAGTGGCAGCTGTGTCTTCATACAGCTCAATTAGGGCCTCTAAAATGAACCTTTAAAACCTCTTTGTTTCCCAAAAGGGACTTCAAAATATTTTTTCTCTTTGTATTGTGACACAGACTGGCGATCAAGAAATTTGAAGCTAGGACTGACATTTAGAGAAAAATATGTTTTAGTAAGTTTTTGTAAGGAATTTGTGAGTGGACAAAATAAAATACTAGATGAAAGGATGTTATCATCTTGTTTCTCCTTACTGCCATCTTCCATTTAACTGGTAGATGGAGGTAAAGGTTAATTTAGCTCCTAAATGCATAATCTTTTGCAGCTTTCAATAAACTGAAGATTTATGGAAGTCCCCCCAGCACATCTTTCTTGTGCTAAAAGCATATCTTTAAATACTTCTTTGTGCCTTCCTTTTCTGTAGAAATTGTATTCCTGAACATTTGGAAATAAACTGCAAATGAATATTGGAATGTGTCTGCAACAAGAGGTTGTTTAGGCATGTGCACAGTATAAAAATCTGCTTATCTAAAACCACTGCTAATCATCCTAAAGGACACCTTAAAAACTAAAACTATCAAACACTTAAAATATATAATGAAAATGGCATACCATTTGCAGAATTTCAATTTCTGTTTGAAGAGTCTCACAGACACTTTCCCAGCTATCATCTTTGCATTTTTCCAATTCTTTCTTAAGTCTGTGTCCAAAAGCAAATAAATTTTCAGGTCAGAGAACTGTTGCTGGGTAACTATTTTTCAGCTTTGGTCCCAATTCTCAATTCGACTTGCCTGAGAAAAGCCTCATTGATCTATTTTCCTGGTCAGGATTTAAGTTTGCTAGTTAGACAAATTTCTGGACTGTGTTCTTTCCATAAACTGTGAAAGATATATGGCCTCATTAGTCATCATTTTCCTTATTTAAACATGTGAATTGGAATGGTGGTACTTAGAAAGCACCATATGTTATCATTCTTATCTTCCTTCCCTGGGTGTCTTCTTGTAGCCTCTGCTGCAGACAGAATGTTGTTTAGATGGGTGCTCTGCCTGCCCTTGTGCCAGCATTGCTCCACACCCCTCCACAGACTCCCCAGCTTTTCTTCTTCTTCTCTCCCCACTGTTCCCACTATTCCTCAGCACTTACTGTTTCCCAATACTCTCAGCCAGGAGTTCTCCAGCTTTTCTACAATAAGGATTACTTATAATATAGATATTTATATAAATGATATTTTTATATATTTCTTCATTCAAAAGACTGCTTAGTCCTGCTAAAAGGAGATACCTCAACTCTGCACATCAGTGACTGTAGTGGTTTAAATTAATACTTGGTAGGCCCAGAGAAATCTATGGCAGAGCTTTCAGTAGTCTGATAAATACAAGGTGATGGGATTATACTGGGTCTTTTCATGGCTGTCAGAAGAAAAGTATAATGACAAAGATAAAGTTGTTTACCCTTAATACAGTTTCAGGCAGCAATCTGAATATTCTGGAACATACAAACAGACTGAAAATATTATTCTTGCCATTAAATATCTAAACCAATGCATTAAAGCTTGGTTCTTCTGAAGTTGAAACAGAAGGTAGCAACTATTTTTGCTTTTATATACTATAATAGACAATAAATTATTTGACCTTATAGAGATGATATACCTCTTTAGCTGCCATAGTGCAAAGAGGGTGGGTTTCCTGCACAGAAAATGGCTTCATTGAGAGGTATATCTTTAAACAGAGGAATAGCTTAGTCACTGTGCAGCTCTAGAATAAGACTAAGACTGGACTGGAAGTTAATTTTGCTGTTCCTGTGGAAAACACAAATATCTTACCATCAATATGGAAAAAGCATGAGCTCTATGTGCTTGCATTATGAAGGAGTAAATGTCCCTTCTTACAGAAATATTTCTCATAATGCTTACAAGAATTGAAAAGGGAATTTGGAACAACACTTTAAGAAGTGAAATTTTCACTGCGCTCTAGTACATTGTTAGCTTTCAGTCCATTTCATTGAGAGAAGTTCACTTCAAGGTCTAAGATCAGCTTGTGACCTCGACCCAATCTGCTTAACTTCATTGCCTTGTCTGCATTTTTCTCTCTGTGTTCTCTGCTAGTGTGATATTAGAACCCTAATTTGCTGAGACAAACAGAAGCCCTACTTTGTTTAATTTACTTTAGGAAAAGACAGGGTCTTAGAGAAAATGCTCTCCCATTGTCTTCCACGCTGCAAAACTGATTCACAGCCGGTTTGCTACTTGTTAGCTAAGAATGATGCCAGTCCATGCTAGGTCCACATTAGGGATAGAACAAGCAGAAGATAAGCAGTAGGAGTTGCTTATCTGTGTCTTGGGATTGTGAATTAAATTTTGTTCTTGATGTTTTTTGAAACTTAACATTTCGTGTATGGACTTTAAAATTTTATTTTGAATATTTTATAAAACTTTTAAAAGTAGTGAGAGTACAATTCCTTACATAGCATCAGGTAGTGGTGATACAAGAGATTCAAATGTGGTGTTTAATTCTTACATTAATCAATTGATCTGCTTTCAGGTCTTCCTTCTTTCTTATTTAGAAGCTAGATAATTACAGTATGTGCCAGGAATATTATACTCACAAAATAAGAGCTGTCTGTTAGGTTACAGTCTACAAAATTAATGCATTGGAGACGCCTGAGTTACTGAATAAATGATGAAGTTTTACCAGAAGGAATGTGAGACAATGGAACTATTAAAAAAAAAAATGTTTAACCTGAAAGTAGGTTTTGTTTTTTCATTTTACATTTAAGATAAGCAGGATATTCATATTCATCTTTCCACTATCAGATTGAATGTGCAAACCAATTATTCATGAAACTATACAGTCTAGATGGAAGGTAGGTTTTCTGTCACCTTTGAAAATGGAAAAAGATGTAATTTTTGCTAAAACAAGGATTAATTTGACAATGATACCCTTTATATGGCTATGAAAAAAGGCAGATCTCTTAGGAAAAATAATCTGAAAAATCACATTAGCATTTGGCTCCCCCTGTCCATTGGTTTTATTTTTAGTATTTTGTTCTCATTGCTGACAATAAAATATAGTTTTAAAATAAGTCATTGCACTGGACTAACGGTGTCTTGGCAAGTTACAGTATCACAGGCTCTAATGAACAGCTGGAGCCGAAATGCCACATTTGCAATAGTTAAACCTAGGCTTAAATCAAGTGGGTGGGACAACAACATCAGCATTTTTTGGATGCTATCTTGTCCTAGACCTAGCTCTGCTATCAATGGCCAATTTTCCATTAGTCTTGAATGCTAGAAGTGACAGAGATGAAGAAGGAGGAGATCACTGAAGATGATCGATTTTGCAGCTCTGAAATGAGCCCAGCTATTAAATGTCATTGGCATTTGTGGCTGATACACATTCTTCTTGAATTTCAGCTCTCTATGCACATGGCAAAGAGGAAAAATAATTTGAAATCAATACATGCTGGTATTATAAATTGAACTATGAAGAAAATAATGTTATTGTCAAACAGGTCTCTCTGCAAATCATCCATAGATTCAAATTACTGGATCAAGACTTTAGTATCCTAAACTTGCATTCCAAGATTAATTTTATGTGAAGAGGTCTTAAAGGAGAAGTAATTTCTGTAGAAGGTAGGGTTAATATGGGATTTTAGAATCTATTTTTTTTTTCTAGTGGGACTGAAAGACCATACCTAATTGTTGTTGGAGTCGCAGACTATCTATTAGTTATGTTTTGCTGACACAAGTACAATCTTTTTTCTGTATTCTCTTTTTTGTCTTTGCCTTGTTTACAACCACCATTTTATATTTTAATCATAAATTTGAGGGAAAACATTGTGGTGTGTTATAAAACAGAATTGCTTGACACTGATATACAGGGCATAGAATTCATGGTACAAAATGAAATTCCTTAAGAAGTTATATATAACTAGAGAGTACATGTCTTGATTTTGTGGAATTTCATCATGAACATAAGGACATACATTTACCAATGTTGTAAGACTTTATTGGGACTGAAGAAAAGTATTGAAGACTTTATTGTCTCAGGCTCAAGTAGAGGTAAGACAGAGGTAGTTTTCTGTCAGTTCAACACTGGGATTAAATTAACGCATATGTTTTTACAGTGAGAGCAAGATTTTGCTGGTATTTACAATTTGCTGACACTACTAAAAGAGAATATGCTATTGATACAGTTGAAGAAGTCAATAAATTTTAACTATTATCAATTGATTGAGGAAGAGGGAAAACAAGTCTTAAATGGATTCAGTATCCCAAAATATAGTCAAGTACTTGAGTTACACAATTAAATATAAAAGTCTGTGTTTGATGGAGCAGAAGGATAATAAAATTAGGCAAGTGATCTAATAGTAATAATAAAGTCTAGCAAGAAGATGAAACATGAACACAAGGTATTAGACAACATAACAATGGAAATTAAATCTATATTAAAAGAAGTTGATCTACCTTAAGTAAAATAAGAAATTTTCTGCTTTTGCTGTCCTGGATAAAATGTTAAATAGAAAATACATAGCTACCATTGATTAAAGCTTGCTTTTTGTAAATGCTGTCCAGCAGAGATAGATAAGAGTAGTTAGAAGTCTTTGAAACTGTGGTGATATTTTCCAAACACATAAAACATCACAAGACATATTTAAGGGATATATAATAATAGGTGAATAAACATGGAAAGGTTAAGGCACACTAAAATTGTACATCTAGGATGAGATTTGCTTTTGTGCAGAGAGCAAACCAAAGTTGTGTGGACTATTTTTCATTGGAACTATAAAAATGAGCTACATAGCAAAGAAAAATTCAAGCATGTATGTGAGATGTGAAATGAAATGTGTTTCTAGGGGTCAATAAGATTCCCATTGAATGGCAAGGAAAGTAAATAGGGGTCAATGGTTCTTCTAGTTCAATTCTCTTGATTTCTCTATTGGACAGAGAAAATTAGATCTTAATCTAGGTATATTAATATGGCTACTGTATTGCTGAAATTAATATCTCCATTATGTACTGCTTTCTTCATGTGCATAATACACTCAAGAGCTAGAAAGGATTTAGAATTGTCCTTGTTTCATTCTGCTTTATGGGCTCTCCATGCTCTGCTCATCTTCCAGGTTGAATTAATCTTTTTTGACAAGTAGGTGAGAGATTTGTAAAAAGTATTCCTACACCCTCCTGGTATTTTTTTTTGGAAATAATTCTTTCTTCTTTTTTTTCTATCTTATCCACAGCTATATTTCTTTTTATGTTTATAGCTGTATTTTGTGCACATAGTATGCTCAGACCTCTCTGCTTCCAGGTACCTGTTATTGAAGTCCCTAATTGTGTACAAGTAGGTAAACTTAACTGTACATAATTATATTCCTCCTCTTTTTAGTGAATTTTCTGCAAGGTGTAGAGTTTAACTGCTTAAGATAATGTTGTCTTAAAACACTTTCTATTCTAATATCATTAATTAAAACATTAAGCAAGACCAGCTGTGACTGTTACTTTGAATCCCAGAATTTTGAATTGCAGGTCTATGACTGTTATTACTATTACTCATTTCTTTATTTAATTTTTTTTAATATGTCTTCCCTAGGTTAACTAGTATTTTTCCATGCGGGATAACATCAAATATTTTATGTCTAGATGGATGGCATTGGAATTTTCTTTGTCTAACCTATCTGTTGTCTTATCAAAGAATGGCATCATTAGTCAGATTTGATCTACTTTTTGTAAATCCATACTGCAATTCATAATGGAAAGCTATTTTAACATAATTCAAGCTATAATAGTTCCACTAGGCACTGCTATTAAAAAGAAAAGCTCAAAAAAATCAATGAGGAGATTGCCATTGAAAAACTCATTTTGAACCACATATATTACTCCAGAGACTGATATTTTCTGATTATAAAATTTAACATCAAATTAAATTGCAAAAAAAAAAAATTAATCCACCAGAAGCATGCATGGGGTTTAGGCAGTCTGTTGTTTGCATGAACAATTTGTTGAGCTTTAAGGAATTTATTTCCTGTATGATTTGTATGAAAAAAAAATAACTTTTTCCTTCCTAATTTTGCTAATGGAGTTTCTTTTTCTGGATTATGAAGAATAAGAAGGAGTACTATATTTTTAGGATTTAGACACATATACAAAGATGTGAACTATTTACAAAGTAAGCAGATTTCATGCATTTCCTTTCTGCTAGTTCTTTTATAAATAGAAAAGAAATTCAGGTTTCAAAGAAGCATTGTATCCTTATTTTACCTTTTAAATAGGTTGAAAGCTACCTATTTCAGGTAGAAATTCTCTGGTTTAGTCTAAATAAACTTCAACTAAAATTATTTCTAGGCTGTTTTACTTAAGGCACGACAAAAATGTAAAATTATATTGAAAGAGGATAAATAATTAATAGAGTAATTACAACAAATATAACAGTGAAATGCCATGGTTAGGAATTCACTGGTATCAGTTAATCTCTGTTTGACTCCTGTATTGTTCCACTTAAGTGATGTTACTCGCTACCTGCCAGGGAAATGGGACTCCAGAGAGCTGATGCCAAAGTTTTTTCCTGCTGTTTTGTGTGTGAGGATGGCATTGGCAGAACAGATAATTAAAACAAGGCTTTTGATTTTAATTGCAGCTCTCTTTGGGGGTGGAAAAAAGAAAAGAAAAAGAAAACACCAAACAAAAAACCATAAACCCCACATTTCTTAAAATTTCTCTGTATTATGTGCCTGTATCGTGAGACTTTAGCATTTTCCAAGGTGCCTGCTAACTATATCTGTGCTTAACATTCCAAACCTGGTTGGCTTTTTTCTGCATCCAGTGAGTATCAGGACAAGCCTCTCCAGCAGCCCCAACAGCTGCTGGAATTAGCAGTGCGTGCTTCTCATGACCCTTTGCAATTCTTTGATGGATTTGAGAGAAATTTTATGAAACTGCAGACGTGGTATGGGGCATTTTTCTCAGATCAAAGATGAATTGCTGTAATTTGAATTAGCTGGCTGCGCTCTTCAGCTGAAACGCAATTTACTTTTAGATATATACTTAATTGCAATGAAGATTCTTGCCTTGCCAGCTACTTTTGATATTGATTTTTAAGCTAGGACTAGGGATGTGATACAGTAACAGACTTGCAGGGTGATCTGGGAGCTACATATATCAGGTTATTGATGCTGACTGTCTCATGTTTGTTCTAAGGAAGCATCAAGAAAAAAAGGTATTTTTACCACTTAAAGAGTGGTGTGGTTTCCAGCTCTGTAAAAAATAAAATCATATTCTGTGCTTATTACATAGGGAAAAAAAAACAACAGTTTTCTGACCCACATTATGTGTGTCAAAATATTATCATCTTTATGTGTAATAAAAATGATTTTCAGTGAAAACTAGAATTCTATTCTTGCAATAAACTCTGTATGGGGATAAAGAAACTGATCTTGTTAGGCTAAAATAGGTTGTTTCTCAGACACAGAAGATTCAATCATATTGATTTTAACATGACCAAAATTGACTCCTGTTAAGATGTACACGAGTATATCAGTGTATCTCAAGAAGGAGAACCTTCAGGGATCAAAACTATGCAATCTCTCTGAGCAAGCTGTGCCTCCTCATGATAAAAATGATTTTTCCTTAAATTCACTCTAAATCCTCTGCTTTTTGCCTTTTGTTCTCTTACTGTGCAGCACTATGCAGATCCTGACTCCATCCTCTTGGTGATCCAGAGGTACCAGAGAGTGATCAGATACCTTCCAGGGGACTTTTTATATGCTGCATTATTTGCAGTGTGTAATGCTTTAAATCCCCTTTCATTCTCTTAATTCACTAGTCCAAACCAAGAAGTGATGAGTAGGATTTGTTAAATTTAAAAAAAATCTTGAACTGCTAGAGTTGTATGAATCTGACAAAGTTTGGGATGGTTCTAAAGAGCCCAGCAGTGACATAGAGAGGTAGACAAATGAGGATTGCCTGCTTGGCTCCACTGAAAAGCAGAATCTATTAGTGCTGACATGGAAAGACAGTAGCACATCTCTATTGCTTCTGGCATCTGAGTTAACTTTTTCAGGGCTATCTCTCTCCATGAAGCATTGAGCTTTTCTGATCAAAAGCAAATGCAAGATAAAAATATGATTTAGGGAAATCTGTTCTAAATTTTTCCCAGTATCTGAAATGAAAAAAATGTTTCAATTTTAAGAAAATGTGTTCAGTATATTACTAGACTTCAAGAAAGGCTTGTATTTTGTGATAGTGGTAATAGCATAGGAGCACTTTATATTTTGAGCTACATGCAATTATCAAATAATGTTAGCTTATCTTGACCATAAAAGGAGGCATTTCATGAAATGAGAAAATCTCATCATCCTTCTTGCTTTGGTTGTAAATGACATTTGCTGATTTTGCAGTTAATAGAATTTAATATCTTTTATTCAGTTTTCCACCCAGAGAAAACCAAAGTGTCATTCTATAGAGCTGTGAGTTAATTTCACTGCAGAGAAAGACAGACACACACAGATTTCATTGATCCCTAGGATCTCAGGGGCAGAATTGAGGATTACAAGTATGATAACATTGACTACTTCTATACCTTCCACACTGGAAACCTATTATAGAAAACTAATTTACAAATTTGGATATTCAGTGGCATCATGGCAGTAAACTACTGCAAGGGAACTATGTTAGTTGGAAGGAAGCTGACAGCCCCATGTATCACCAACCCCAATATATCATGATTGAATGAATAATGTAAAGGAGTGAATTATAACACTGTCCTGGAGAATCGTTACTGTTATTATTATTTACACTGTGTCTTCTATGTATATGTTGAATGCAAATTTTTTGCTACTGTATGCAGGATTGTGAGCTAATTAATTTTTATGCTGAGGGGATTTTGGCCATGTCTCAACACCATGTAAGAGGTTGAAGAGAGTTAGTAATAGGGCTGATATATCATTTTCTTTCAAAAACCGATATTCAGCAAAAAATGGGTCATTACCAAATCGTCTTTCAGAAAATTGCTCAGGGTTCTCTGCAAAGCTATAACTTTGCATTGGAAGTTTCAGATTAAAAAAATCCCCACTTCATTTATTTATTTTTTATCAAAAGCTTAGGGGTATATAGGAAAACCTACACAACACAGGTTGTGTTTTTCTTAATTGCTGTTAGAAAATCTTTTGGACTAGCTTTATAAAGAGGAGTTCCTTTGCATTGTCTATTAAATTTTTTAAAATAATCCCAGGCACTTTCATCTGGGCCATAACAAAATAGGAAAAAAATGGTCAATTCTGTGATATTTGGCTTCCTGCATTCAGAGATTTTTTTGTTTTTTTAGAAGAAAACATCATATTATTTTCTGTGAAGCAAAATCCTTATGTTTCACTTAAGCAAACTGACAAGAAATAAAATGTTACCACTTAGATCCTGAGAAGAAAACTTCACTGTTAAGGAAGACTGTGCAAGGTCTTCTCTTCTGTCTTGTTGAATTCTTCAATATTTTTTTTTTAAACCAGATTAATTATAAGGCAAACTAGAAGTCATGGCAGAGATTATAGAGAAAATAAAGTTTTAGTTTTAGTTGCATGTAGTTGCTCCAATAGAAGCCCAAGGAGGTTACTGTGGCCAGCCCAGGCCATTGCAATGGACTCTACACAGCCAGGCAGCAGATTTAAGTTTAGCACTGGGCAGCTCATCAGTATTTTGTGAACCACAACCATTTTCACAAGACCTCAGGAAGTGATCTTCCATCCAAGCAGCAGTTTGTTCTTCCTCTGGGTTTGACTGACATCCCTGCAAACATCTGCAATTTTGGGTTCACTGGATTATGTATGTGAGGGTGAAATGCTGTCATCAACAGCACCTGATATTGTCTAATAAAAAATGAATGGTTTTTCTGATTTCAGAGGGATATTGTACATGAAAAGTAAAATAGTCATTGTTACCAGGACTAGACTGCTGTGACAGTCCTAAAATTAAATTAAGAACTAATTAACATGAGGCTTTTACCTTAAACATTCAGGATCAGTCTGAGGTTTTTCAGTGACTTGAACTTTTTCTGCTTCTAAATGTTTTGTCATTCTTTCAGCTTCCCTGATTGCTTTCTCAAGGTCTAAACATGAAATCAGGATTACCCTATAAATACATATATTAATCATTCATATTCAAAGACCTTCTACATATTCTAAATTTATATTTTCCAATATTTCTTCATGAAACTCTTTGAAGGGTAAAGGCATCTAAATAAAGAAAATGAATTATTTTATTATTATTGCAATCACACATTGCAATCTAGAAAATTTCGCTCCTTTCACAAACAATTTAGGACCACACTTACTGCTTTTCTTAGCTCTTACTGTGACACATTACTTTGATATCAGTAAAAAAAGATACTAAAGCACTCATTTACATTCTTTTAATTCAAATTTCAAAATATTCCCTATTGCCATGATCACCTTTGACATGAAAGATTTTAAACCATATTTATGTTGATTTTAAGTTCTCTGAAATATTAAATTCTACATTTAAGTATGTGAATTACCAGCAAAAGCAAAACTTACTTTCATATTCACAGCTCATGATTCAGCAGATCTCTGGACCTCAATAACAATGGCATTTCAATTAAAGCCCTTTGAAATCCATAATATTTTTAATAATCATGTTTAAAAATTATGTATTACATATTGTAAAAATAAATTAAAATATTGTTACTCTGACTTCTTTCACTTGAGAAAAGAAAATTGATGGAAAACATTTTTCAAAAGCATTTGTCAAGCCACAAATAATTATCAAAAGAAATAGTTATCAGGCACACCTTTGAGCTCACTTTGGAGAGCAAATAAATCCTGCTTTAATTCATCCTTCTGCAGCTGGAGTTCATTTAACTGAACATTTTTATGTTCCATTGACTCCATTTCTAAGAAAAAATACATTTTAAATTAAAATGCATTGCAGTTTTAGCATTCATGATACAATCTTAAATATTCTTAACTACTTCTACCAATCTTCAGCTAGTCAAAAGAACCTTAAATATAAAACCAAAATAAACTAAAATAATTCATATTTAACACAGCTCACAGGAAATTATATGTTGTATAATGAATTCATAGCTATGAAAGAAAATTATGTTTTTAATGTTATTAGCTGTTCAACATATTTTGTTGTCAGGGCATAAAAAGAATGGTTTGCTTTAGAGTTAATTCAGCTATAAAGAAAGGAAGATGGCTGATTAAATAGGTGGAGAACAGACACCTCTCAGCAGGACTGAAAAAAACCCTTCTTAGTATTTTTGGTGTTATATATATATTTGACCTTTACTATTAGACAGCATCTGGAATTAATTTTGATTGTTTTTCTACCAACTGGAGGTCCTCGCATAATTTCCTTGTTATGAGTTGCTTAAACTTTTCACTTCAGAGTTTTCAGTGTGGTCAGGAGTGCAGCAAACAAAAGACAAGTTGTACCTCAAGAAAGGTGCAATTAAAGGATGGAACTGAGATGGCAACTGTACTTAGAGAAGATTTTTTGTCACCCTTCAGGTACTACTGATCATTTAACTGCCCAGCTCTGCCTGAATATGTAAAAATTAAATGCTAAAAGTAGCACTTGACACCAAATACAGACTTTTCATTTGTAGATTAGAGTTGTATCATAGCCACAGGAAATAAGAAAGGTGGTGTTACCTAGTGCAAACTCCAGTGGACAGTCCTTTTTTAGAAACCTTACAGCAGCTATGGGGAATTGAAAGAGCTGTTGCTTGACAGATCATGAGGCTGGAATGGACTTTGAGGGGTCATCTACTGCATTCTTCTCCTGAAGGCAGGATCAGCTGTACCTTTCATTTCTGAAAAATGCTGGTTTCACCTTTTTTCAAAAAACTTTGGTAATGGACACTCCTAACTCCTTTGGTAGTGGAACCTCCAAAGGCAGAGAGCTTCAGTTTTCCACTGTTATTAGAAAGATTCCCAAGCTGTCAGACAGACTCACCCTTACTGTGCTTAACACTGGTTACTTTTTATTCAGTTCATTATAGGTATAGAGAATGTATTTATTTCCTTTTTACAGGATACGTAAACGGTTTGAAGACTCATAGCCATCTTTCATTAGTCTTTTCCTTAATAGCTTAAATAGTCACAATTCTTTCATTTTCTTCCTTCTCATCTGCTCCAGAACTGTGATCACTCTCACTGGTCATATGTAGATTCTCTCCAGCTGGTCCACACTTTTTTTTTTTAAGTTCAAGATCAAAATGAGCTGCACAGCACTCCAGCTCAGAGCTTAACTGCCCCAAATAGTGAGGAATTATTTTCATGTGTTAGAGGTCAGAATTCTGTTTGTGTCTCAGTGTGGTGCTGGCATTCTGATGCCGTTGACTCACGTTCAGCCTGTGATCCATGACGACCCCATGATTTCCTTGCAGAGGGACTGCCCTGCAGTGTGACCCTGAGACATCTCCTACTCTGCATCTCAACTGACATTCAAGCTACACTGTGGCAGTAAAGGACCAATCCTACAGGACATCTGTATATAATTCTTTTAAAGCTAAGGAACTGTACAGAGCTCAGCCACAGGTGATCCTAAACCTAATTCAGTCTCTGTGTGTATGACTGTCAGCTCTGTGCTGGCTGAATTGGGAGCTGCCTCTTCAGGTTGGCTTCTTCTCCTCACAGTGCTCACATCAGAAACTTGAAGAGGATAGGGAACAGAAGAGTCTTTAATTATTCTGGTATGTCAGACCACACTCTTTCAGCTCAGTGCTAAAAGGCAGCTCCAGACAGTGGGGGAATGAAATTAGAATTACTGGTTTGCACAGCTTTATTTTATTGATTTGTGCTAATCCAAGATAAACTGGTTTAATATAAGACTTACCATTTTTCAACAGAGATGCCTCATTCTCTAAATCATTTATTTCAGTCCTGACTTTCTTTTTAATAAGAAGATCTCTATTACTTGTTAGTCCATATTCATTGTTAAACTCTGTTACTTCTCTGGTAAAATTATCTTCTTCTTCAGTAATTTTTTTCTTTGCATCTGCCTGAAAAAAAAAGAAAGAGAAGACTAAATATTCAGGTAAAATAAATGAAAGTCTTTGTTAAGCTAAACAGACTGAGACACACTGTTGCTTTTTATCTTTAAACTCATAGTAGGAAAGTCAATAGGTAAACAAAAAAATAAATGTAAAAGTAAAGAAAATATTTAATGTTTCTTACTAGAACATGAAAATAGTCTACAGCTCTATCATTATGCCTGTTGTTTTGAACTATTTTTCATGTAAATATGAAGGGTTTATTCTTGATAACAGAGCATTTAAAAAATCACTACATTACAGACTTGAACCAGTAGATTTTCAGTTTAACTCTCGTATAGAAACTAGAAAATTCTTTTCAATTTTCTAATAACATAGTGTGGCAGATTTTTTTAGCTTGTTATTACACTAAATAAAAGTGTTATTTAACCCTCTGCAGAATGCAGAGATACTTTAACTGCCATATAACTACCAAGAATTCTCTTGTTGATAGAAAATCACAGTTTCATTTTCTGGGAAAAAAAGTATTCAAAATAGTAAGGTTATATTAAATTCCTTCTAAGAAATCTGAATTGATTGCTAAATTGAATAAAATGAAATGACCCTATATGCAGGAAAAAAGAAAAGATAACTTATATATCAAACTTCACACAAGTACTGGGAATACTTTGGGTGATGCAGAAATATGATTTAGTTAAAAAGATATCTACCTAAAAATTTGGGTTTAATACTGGTAATTTGAACTGAATATTTAAAATTTAGCTCTGTTAATTTAAAGGGCAAATACATATGCAGAAAAGACTGCTTGTCTGTGGCATTTCTTCATATTTACAGATCCAAGAAGCCTCAACAAAGTAAGAGGAAGGCAATATTCAGGTTACCATCTGAGAAAACTGGAAAACTTATTATAAGTACCTGCCTTTTGAGGTGTGTCTGACATCAAAGAAATTGTGTGCTATGTCAGGATTGATAAACTGTCCACATTTGCTAAAATGTGGTGTGGGCCTCCCTGGGGTTTTCTTTTGATCCTTTTCAATATTTTTTACTGTGGATGAGGCAATCCAATTTAAGGCAATGCTTCCCTAGCTTACTTTTACAAAGGAAATAATCTGTCAGAATTGGAGTTCAGTCATACAACAGCAAGTATTAGAAAATTAAGTCAAGAATATCAAATCAGCTTTGGAGATAAAATGCAGCATACACTACCTTAGATCATGGTTTAAATTAAATGTGAGAATTTATCAACATTTATATTGTTACTTATACTAAAAGTAAAAAAAAAATAAATTCCTGATTTAAAACATTAGTTTTCCCAGATTTTCAATTTTCAAAGCTGATTTCTCTTGTCCAATAGGAAAGAGCTGTGTGAATATCACAGCTGGAAACATACCATGATTTTAAGAAGACTGGCTCTTTGATTCATAAGTTCAGCTTTTTGTTTTTCTAAGCTGTCTTCATGTTTCTTCAGAGTTTCTGCATTGAACTGCTTTACAGAAAGATGGTGAACCTTCCAAAAGGAAAAAAAAATAAAATTATAAAGTAAGGTTATTGTTTTATTGTTTCATATCCTCTGTACACAAGGATCTTGGTCCAGTTTAGAAAGAGCTGGCAAAGCTGCTGGACTATGAAAAGCATAACAGCTCTTTTGTTCCCTCAATAACATTTCAGTGTACTGCTAAGATTTTGAAAAGTCTCCTTTCTTTGAAAGACTCATTTAGTGGTGCTCTGTCTATCTAAAATGGCAGTTTAAAATCTGCTAGGTTTAGGAGAATTTTTTTTTCCAGGAAAATGGTGAATATACGGGATTCTTTAGCCAACATAATCCACCATCTTCCACCTCATTGTGTAAAGCTCATCACAAACCAAATGAGACAGTAATATCAGAATAATATCAGGAGGACAGGGGTCCAAGCATCCTGGTTTTGGCTGAGTGGCTGTACACGTCATACACTCTGCAGTGCTACTATGGAATATGCAAAGGAGAGCAGGACATTTTTCTGAGCACAGTTTCTGGAATTTTTAGCTGAGGAAGGCCAATGGGAGTTAGCTTACTGGGTATTGACAGTTTGATCATAAACCCCCCAAGCCCTGAACCTTGATTTTGTACAGTTATTATTATAAATATTAGTTTATCTGATAGGAGGGCGTGCTGTTACCCTGTTAATGCTATACACTGCATTTCCAAAATTTGCTGAAGACTTCTTTTTTCTAGCACATCTACTGTATCATTGTCTAACCTAAGTGCAGATATATGGTGGGAATAAACTATAACAGTAACAAATATGAAACAGCTACGTGCTGTAGAGTATTAAAGGAGGAGAATAATTTATTTGATGGAGTGTCAAGTTCTCTTGACTCAGAGCAATGAATAGGGAAAGAAAGGTTATATTTGCCCACAGAGAGGAAAGGCACAGGGTAAGTATCAGGAATTAAATTGAATAGTCAGAATAAAACATGAGTGTTTGTGTGTGTAGAAGCAGAAAAGACCAAATAAGAATGGTGTTACAGTAGTAACAATGAAAATGCTTTAAAGTTAAATAATACACATGATTGTGGAGAGGGAGGTCATCTGATCAGAATCTGATCAGAGATGAAGTTCATCTGATCAAAATAGGAGGACAGTGGAATGAGCTGCCCAAAGATTAGAATGTGAGAGTTGGAAAGGATTTTTTTCTAAACTTTTTCCTCATCCCTGATATATCCAGCATGCTAAGTGTGCAGGTCATGCTTGGCTCAGAATTTATTTTACATGTTAATTCAAAGAGAGTGGGTGGTTTTGCACCACTGTACTTGTAATACTGCACATAACTAGCTTCAGTGAAGTTTCTCCATCTGAAAGATGCCAAATTCATCTGTGCATTTGCAACCAATTTTTTCTAAAGAAGTCATTGAGCTACAAACAGCAAAATGCTGTAATTTGGGTTCTAATTACATGCTACCTGGTTTTACAGAAGAGAGGGAAAAATTGCATTTCCTAGGACTCTTTGATTGACCAGAGGCAGTGTCTGTGAAATAAATGTCAAAAAATTTCTGAACTCAGTCTCATCATCTTGGTCAGGAATCAGCTGCTGCGTGTGCACGTGGTTGGATATGTTGCTTAGAAAGAACTGCAGTTATTTGGTGTGGGATAAATTGAACAGCATTAGCTGAACAGCTTATTTAATATTATTTGAATTACATGAACTATTGCAGACATATGTAAACCTAATTCCTGTAGTGAAAAATAAATTACTTTAAATAATGTCAATAACTGTATAATTTTTAAACCTAAATACAGTTTGATTGAAATGCATTTTTCTATTCCACTACTTTTCTATATCATTTCCTATCTACAAATGAATCAATGGCAGACTAGGCAAGCAAGAAAAATGTATTTTTGTGGACATCAGTGAGAATATTATTAATACTGGTCAGTAAAGCACATAAAATTTAATTAGGAATAGTTCCTCAGCTCTTCCCATTAGTCATTTACAATAATGGCTCTACTCTCGGGACTTTCTGTGCCTACCACATAAACCTTGATTATAAATCACCTAGCATCAATAACAAATTAGTAGTATAAACATAAAATTGAGATGTTTGTAAATAAACTTATGAGTAAGACTACTGAGGACTTCACCTAACAAGCAACATCCAGATATAATCTGTGTTGGATAAATAAGCTACTATTTTAAAGCATCTTTGGGCTCTGAGATTGTGGCATACATAAATGTGAGCGTGTGAATAACTGCCTGCATGATTATAGTCTCAATTTGCAACAAGTAAATATTTGTAAATGAGATCTATTCTGATCCCTTCTCTGTAATGTTATTTATTTTATATATAGATATAATGTAGGTAATATATTATATAATTAGATATAATTAATTATTATTATTTTATATATATATATAAAATAGTTCTTTTACAAAAGACAGAAATGACTGTTTCAGGAAGGATGAAAGTCATCCCCCAAACATTTGTTTTCTCAACTAGATGAGGAAATCTCCCAAAGGTTCTTGAAGTTGTTTATTTAAATGATAGGATCCAACAGCTCTGACTTCAAAGAAGGCTCCACATGCATTCCTGTTGTGAACACACATTCTGTCAGCACAGATACTTAAGAGCACAGGGGAGGGCATTTAGACTTAATTTTCAGACACAAGCAAATGGATTTTTAAATAATTTGCAACCACAGGTGTTATTGGCAAAAAACTACAAAACTGGTTGCTTAATCTGAAAATACATCTGCAGTTTGATTAAATGGAAAGAGTAATAAAATCACAAAATAGATTCAGAAACTTTCCTCTGTCTTTGGCCTCCCTAGAAATACACTTAGGGCTTGTAAGCCTTAACTGTAAGCTCACAGAAAGATTTCCAGTATATGACTCCAAATTCTATGAAATAAACACAGGGGATATTTCCATATATGTTATGTGAAAAGTCTGAATATATTAATATAGAATTTTAATAATTTTATTGTTATTAATGTTAACAGTATATACTATTTATTAATTATAGTATTGATAATATTAATAAATGGCATTGGGTGACCAAGGGATGGCTTCTGTACACTGGAGGAAAGGGCTGTAACAAGCTGCAGGACTGTTGAAACAGAGTATTTCACACCATAGTGTGAAATACATAGCCCCAAAAGTCAGCTTGCTCTGAACACAGCCAGAGGCCAGCCCCAAGGGTGAGATCTGTGGGAGGAAGGATGTTCATGGACACTTTTTTACTAAAAAAAGGCACAGTGCAGGTTTCCTCCATGCTGTGCTACTCAGCAGGTGAAGAACACTTCTTGAAAGTGCTTATGGATCTATTCCTGAAAGAATAGGCCATATATTTGTAAACATAATGTATTTTATTATTATGTACACTATAAATATGCCCGCTCACCTTGGTTTCTAAGTTAATTTTTGCAGCGCTCAGCTCTTCTTTCATTTGGATAATTTTCTCGTAACCTCTATTTATGTCGCATTTAGCTGCAAGACAACAAAAACCTGTAAGAGCAGGCTCTCAGGTTGTGGACATCACGTCCTTATAGAAAGGTGCTGGTGGCAAGACTCAGCCCTGCTGGCTCTGCTTTCCCCAGCATCAGTCCCCTCAGGACAGCCCCGCGGGCCTTGTCCTCAGGGAATGGGGAATGGGGATGGAGGGCCCTCAGGACGGTGCCCACGGGGCCGACCTTGTTGGATGAAGCTCCTCTTCTCCCTCGCCTGCTTCTCCATGAACTGTATTTGCTGGAACAGAGCATCCGGGTTCATTTCTGGCCTCTTGCAGAGCCTGTGGGCTCTGTGGGCTGTGTTCCTTGGGAGGGCTCCAGGAGGGTCCCCACAGCTCTGCCCTCAGGCCTCGGCCTCCCTGGGCTGGGCTGGGGATGGAGGCCCAGGGACACGGCTGAGGGGACACGGGGACGGAGAGGGAGGTGAAGGCTGCAGAAATGGCAATGAGAACAAAGCTCAAGCACTGGGAAATGCTAGGGGAGCCTGCATGGAAAACAGGGAACGGGAACAGGCTGGCAGGGAAGCTGCACAGTAGGAGCAGAAGATATTGGGTAAGGAAAAAGATGACACTGAATCACATCAAACTTGGGCACACCTGTCAAACTGGTTCTGACTCAGGATCTGGGGAGTTTTAGTTAAACAGCTCTGGCTTCTTTAATTCTCTAGGAACATGTGCTCCATACTGGTTTTCTGTCATTCAGATGTTTTTCTCTACCACTTCTTCTTTCTACGGAGGGACCATCATCCTTTCTAAATGTTACATCTGTTCAGATTTACTTATCTTTTGAAGACTGATGTCTAACCTGAGAAGTTAAGGAAATAGGCTAAAATCTGCTATCAGTAAAGTTGACTCTATGGAACTTAGTGATCACATTCAGCTGGGTTGTATTTCACCATGAGTGTAAAATGGGTAGTGTTTCTGTTCCAGTTAGTCCCAGTAAGCAAAGACCACAACACAGCCCATTTTATGCTCTTCTGGAGAATAATTGTGTAAAAATTTACAATGCTCTGGGTTCCCGCAAAGTTCTGGTTTGTACATTACTGGATGGTACACCTGGAAATGCAAGCACCTGGTTGAAAATATAATTCACATTACAAGGTTTGCTTTTACATCTTGGGAAGGATTGACTCCATTTCCTGCAGAGAACAACTGTGTGAAGTTTGCCTACTTGCTTTGAGGCAGAAAAAGCCTGGAGGAATGAAACTTTATAGATTTCCAGACTTTTTAACACTGAAAAAGTTGTGCATTGTTATAGTTTTCCTCAGAGGAGATACTGTCTTAGCATAGATTGAAGCAGCAAAGTTCAGAAATTAGAAAGTCTTTGACCATCAAAATACATGAGAGGACAAATGTATCATTAATGTAAAAGCTATTCTAAGCCAGCAGAATGAAACAGAATTCTGTAAAAATCTTAAGTTATAGTATTTACTGCTTAAAAGGCACCATGTTACAGATTGTACTGTTAGAAATTGATGTTTTTTAAAAGAAAGACATTGCTCTAAGAAAATGTGTGTTCTGTTGAAATTTAAAACCCTGAAACTAGCACATTATGTTGCAGGAAATGCAATTATTTTTTTAAAATACCACAAAGTGCAACTGAGGGGGAAGAGTTCACAAAAGTGAATTTAGAAAATGTTTCAGAAGTGAAGCTTCCTACCCAAAGGTCAAAGGGAAAGCAGATGAGTCAAACAGGAACATTTGGTGATTGAGACAGTGATTTGTTACACAGGTCTGATGAGTCAAAAAGTCATTTTACAAAATTCAGGAAAATGAACTGCTCTATCAGTGGATCAAGGAGAAAATAAAATGAAAAGCTTTCTTTGAAGTTTTTGAGACTTGACTGCTTTTGTGTTTGAAGCTGAGAAGTCTGCTGTAGGCTGGGATAGAGTTCAGTGTCACTTATTAAAGGAATGACTGTGTTTTGTGGAGGGTGCTTCATCGCCTCTAATTATGGCAAAGGAGCTGTTCTCCCCAGAAAGAGGAGTCTGACTCCAACCACACTTCTCACTGTCTGAGAATGACCATTCAGCACGATTAACAGTCCTCTAAGAGTTTCCTTCAGAAAAAAATTCTGTGGGACAAGCATTTGACATTAAGCTTCACAGTTTTTGACTCCTGCAGCAATTTGCTATGTGCTTGATTTTTATATGGTAAATTACTCACAATAATAACTCAGGATTATGTAAATTTAACCAAGCATGTGAAACATATACCAGTGATTTCAGAATCAGGATCAAATCCATCAGATCAAAGGTGTGCACTTGCTGGCTCCCATGGAAAAGGATGAGATGGCAAGAACCTGGATGTTTCAGAATAAAAGTAAAACGTGCATTGCCTTTGCTCAACTCCAGCTTTTGCAAAGCATAAGATCTTTGGCCGATCACTAGCTGCGAGAAAAGTGACTTTAATTTCATTCTGTCGGTCATATCAGTACATCCTAATCTTAATCTATATCTGTATCTTAATCACTGTGCTGTAATCAGGTCATGTCTTTTTAGTGTTCTTCAAAATTACTAATTGCCCTTCGTAATCAGGCTGCTGTGCTAATACTGAAGTTTCTTCTACAAGTTTCTTCTTTAGTTTGTGTAGGAAGAAGAAAAGAAAGATTTTTCTTGTCATTTCAAGACACTATATAAAATTATTACTTAACATTTCTAAATCATATGCACTCTGATTGTTTCATAAATTGTTTTTCTAAAAGCCAAAAATAGAGGCAAAAGTGAAGAAGTGGAAGGGTGCAACTGATGCAATATGGTCTTCACTATAAGAAATGCATGATAAGAACTAGAAATTGTTTTATATTTAATTGATTATATTTACAAAAAAATTTTGTCTTTTATTCTTAAGCACTGTTAGTATTTTTTCCATATACAAACTACACTGCTTACTTTTGAACAGTTTTATTTATAGCAAATCTTTTTACCAACCTACATCTCTCTGGTCTTCCTTTGCTCTTGGGGGTCTTTGTATTTGACAACTACTTTTGCCTACCTCACATGAAGGAATAAAGTCAAATTGTTCTGTGGCATGAATTCACAGCTGTCATTTTGCATTCAGCACTGAAGTTAACGCTTCCTTTAAAGGAAATAGCCTAAATATATGTGTGTGTGTGTGTATGTAAAAAACGAACAATAAAAATATATGAGAGTTCTCTAACAGCTTGGAATGTAATGCTGAGCAGAAATTCTATTGGAGAGAAACTACAAATGGTGAGAAACCAAAACCCAGTAATTATTTATCATAATCAGCACTAAAAAAAATCACAGACTTATTAAAAATTTATTTTATAATGCCACTTCTAAACAGCAAGGCTTTACCTCTGTTGTTTAAAATTTCATTGAAATTGTTAAAATTCTGCAAGCAGTGTAACTTAGTGACATCAAATAAACTGTTTTTATTGTAAATCAAGAAGGTTCTCCTGCTCTTGCTGGCCACTTAACTATCTCAACTACTTCTGAAAACCTAGAGCAGGACAACAGAGAAGGGAAACATTAAAATGCAACAACAACCTATAATTTATATCCTATCTCAAATTTCCTGAGGAACTCAGGCTGAGAACAGTCTAGTTTTTATCTCTGCAAGAGTGAGAGCAAACTGCTGACCCACAGGCTGGAAGCTCTCCATTTCTAGTAGAGTGCTCAGCAAGGCAGTCATGAATGGACACCCTGTTTCCTCCTTGTAATAGGAGGGAAATAGACTACAAAATTCATGTAATAAAATATAAAATAATGGGAAATAGAGAAATAAATCCCTGGAAAATTATATGGAAATGAGTATCATGAGAAATGAGAATGTTTCTCTTTGCCCCAATTCCCTATTATTTTTTTTTCAGGTGAAAAAACTGTGAGTTACTGAAAAGCTCTGTGTGTTTATTAAAAATATTAAGCAGTAACATGCCTGGCTGCAATGGAGAATTAGTGATACCCTTTTGCACTTTGGTAGGAATGTAAACAACTTCACAACAGATGTTCTTTATAAGGAAAAAGCCTGCTATTTGCATTGTGATATCTCTGTTTGAGTCTTATATCCAAGATTTTGTTTAATTCCATCTGGAAAGGCTTCACTGGGATCCCTTTAGATTACTAAAGCAAAGATTATTCTTTCATGGGTTTAAATCTAAGTTTTCAAAATTTTTGGTAAGAGAACACACCACCTGCTTTCTTTGCTGATTGGTTACTGTGCCACACTATATCCAAGGTATCCACATTGTTCCTCTGCAGTGGTTTAGAGTCTTAAATACATTTCAGTTTTACTGGGTCAGAGTCTATCCTAAAACTTTTACACTCTGCTATTCTGTACTATTTGGATAAGCAACAAATGAGGCTCTTGTTTTGAAACATATATCAGAGCTCTTATTTATCTTGGCATAAGGGTAGTAACTTGCCTAATGAAGAAAAAAAATTCAGATCTGGAGTGTATGTCACAGTACAAAACACAGCCTTGGATTTGCATTTTCATGGTGAATTTTCTTTACTATTTATATGGGAAATTGTAGTTTGCTTTACATCAGTACTGGTTACCCCTAAGTTGGCACCCAATGGAAGTTATAACAGAAACAATGAATAAATACTTTTTATGTTATAATTGTTTGTATCTTCCATTTATGAGAGAGATTTTTTTTTCATTTGATATTAGCAGAAATGTAAATAAGTTATCCATTATGGTATAACATCCTATAAGAAGATGTGTAATAGTATTAAATCCTCTGAAAAAAGGGCTGTTAAAGAAACACTTTGAGGACTGGGACCTTCATGCAAGAAAGTAATCTTAGATTGAAATGCATTAACCAGTCTGTTGAAAATACTTTGTTTTAATTGATTAATTATGGTATGTTTTCAGTATTCCAGCCTAGCTCTTTTTGTCATATAAATTTTACCTTAATCATAGAAAAATACTAATAAACACCAAAGGAGAATGTAATAATTTTATAGTTAGTTAATCAAAGGAATTTTTTTTCTGTTTCAGTCAGTTCTCTGAAGTTCACATACAATCCTGCTAAATTATCAGGTGAGCAGCTGTCATTATTTCTTCTAATATATTTCAGATTTTTTTTAAAAAAATCGTTATTAAAGCTCTATTTCTACTTGATGCTGCACTTGTAGGAAAAAGAGTATGTGAAGATGACTGAAATGAAATGGCTTTATTGTCTTTATTCATAATAGGAGTGCTATTTAGTGTAAGTTAGATAACTTTTATCCTTCCACTGTATGCATTAAAGCCAAATGAGTTTCTTGAACAATGAGAATAATTCTCATGTGAAACCAAGAGCTGTCCATTACACTTTTAGGCTTCTCTGCTAATAGTTTTCAGAAGATTAATTTTGTGGCTCCATCTGTGTTCCTTCTGTTTAAGACATGACAACTTCCTTAGACATTCAGAAGCATTGGACACACGCCCATGGGCTGAACTAGGCAGCAGCAGCAATGATTCCACATTCCTTGCATGCCCAGACCAAGAAAGTTTGAGGAAGGGCTATCTCAGTTTGACTAAAACACAGACCCAGATTCTGAAAACTTGCTGCATTGAAAATGCATGGTCTCTTAAAACCTCTTACAAAAATAGGGCCAGATGGTATTTTTTAGTGACAAACTGTTTTCTAAGTAAGTTTCAATTCTAATCATATATTCTAAAAAAAAAAAAGCTATTGTCCCTACACCCTCAAAATATCCTGAACAATTTTCAGAATACTTCTTTCCTTGAAGATATTGAGGAGAAGGTATGTTCTACCTGCAGATTTTACAAGCTGCTTTGTAAAATCCAATCTTATAAATACATCTCTATAAAACCGGGCTCTCTTCATTCAGCACAGCCCTTTGCAGGCAGAAGTACATATTTAATAAAGACTTTACAATGATAAATAACACTACATAAACTTTACTGCCTATTGATCTGGTGTTATGCTTTAATTTCATCTTTTTTAAAGGTGGCATAAAAATAGAGAACCTAGAGTTAAGTTCCTATCCCTTCCATATTCCTTCCCATTGATGCTTCTGGAAGATAGGCTACCTTTAATCCTGAAATTTTCAAAGGCTTCATGGCACACATCTGCATACATCTGCCAGGACTCAGAGCCTAGGCAGGATAATAAAAGCATCCCATTCCAGTAGAGTAGAAAATCACAGCTGCAGGAAGCATGTATTATCAATTGTGCCACATTCATAAATTAATAATTTGCATTGTATTACAGTCACTTCTTTTCAGAAGCATTAAACATGTCTATTCACAGATTGTGTGAAAAGTATATAAATAATTCTGCTGGGTTCATCTTTTTACAGCTTGCCTTTTGAGAAAGAAGATAACAGAAGGAAAGTGAATTAGAATAAGTGGCAAAAATGTTACTTCTTTTAAAATAATTACTTTTTTCTCATTTTGAAAAATAAATCAGAATATTTTAAATATCTGCACTAAGTCAGTGCTTTGAATACAAAATTAATATCCATAGTTGAGATAGCAGAGTTTACCAAAGTGAATAACACAAAGTGCTTTCATATGTGTTTTCATGCATGTTTTGGCCTATTCCTGTTTCTTTTAAAATATATATCATATTGAGGCTACTGTTTATAGTGTTTCTTGTTTTTAACCCTGCTCTTCCATTGCTAAAATAAATAAGTGTATCTCAAATGCCAGTTTCAAATCAATTGTTGCTGATTGTGAATATTGCTAGATCTTCCAGTGCTTCAAAAAAGAAAAAAAAATAAAAAAATATAAAAAAGAAGTGCTTAAGGGACACAGGGACACGGAGCAATGGAATTTTCCCCAGATGAGCTATCAGCTAAACAGAGCCTATTTACTGCCAAAAACTGGAGAGTGTTAAACAATGCCCATTTCAAGGCATGGAAGAATCCTGCAATGATGATTTGCACTGAATGAATGCATTTCTAGGGATTTTATGTGTATCTGTTCAGTTCAGGGCTGTCTCAATACAACTAAAGACTAATAATGTTATTCCCTGTATTCATGAAAAGGAAAAGAGGTGGTCAAATAAAGTGCAGGTGTGATGGCTTGACCTCAACATCAAGCAAGGTCTTAGAGGAGATTTTGAATGAAAAAAAAAATTATCAAGAACCTAGAAGTAAATGGAAAGTGGGAAAAACAACATGATTTTATCAAGGAAGGATTGTATCAGACTAACTTAATATCTTCATTTGATAAGATAATTGTCCCAGAGAAGAGTAATGCAGCAGACCTAATCTACCTTGATCAAAATAAGGCATTATATTGTTTGTTGTAGGAAGTTACTGGGGGTGGGAAAATGAGCTTTAATGCAAGCACTGAAGGTGGAAGATGAACTGAGTAAATGGTTGTATTAAAATGTGGTTCTGTTAAAAATGAAAATATCAAATTGAAAGGAGTTTGCTGGTAGAACTCCTCTAGGACTGATCTTGGCACTGATTTAAGTAGTACTTTTGAACTTGATGAAGGAAGGAGAATGGGTATGGCATTAAGAGATGACACGAAATTGGAGTGACTAGTGTATCAGAAAAAAGAAATGACCTTGTGGACTGACAGAATGGAAATCTAATAGTACAGAAGCTAGAGGGAGGTGCTTGGGAATTAATATCATGTTCTTTTAGTATGACCTGGTGTCTTGGTAATTGGTGTCAATAGTGGGGGGAAGAGGTTTAATGTATTAATCAGCTGTGACCAAGAGCTATCACTGTGTCATGGCCATGCAGCAGTTTCAGGGTATATTGGGTGAAGAATCTTCAGTGAGAACTGTTAACAAAGTGTTAATTTTGATTCACAAGGCATTGGTAAGACAACTCTCAGAATATTGTTTACTGTTCTCATGACCCACATGGATGCACAGCAGGTGCAGAGTGGGCTGTTTAGGGGAAAGGAGTACCTGTTTTCGCAGCTGAGATGAAAATAGCTTATCTGGCAAAACAAAGCCTGAAAGGGCATATGGTTTTCTTTATAAGTATGTGTGGGGGTAGATGTCAGGGAAGGCGCCTTTTATGTTAAAGGATAACACTATTTCAAGATCAGATACTTACAAACAATTATGAATAAATGAGAAATTTAAAAGAAGGTTCTTGGCAATCTTTGCAAAGCTCTGGAACTGCTTACAGACAAGGTCATAGAGGCAGGGACCTGAACTATTTCCAGATGGAAATTTATAAATTAATAAAGGGTATGTGTGACATGGTGAAGAGATCATGTGTCAGAATATAAAGTTTGGGATATAAAGTTTTGGATACCTACTGACATTGCCAGGGAAGCTTAATTGGAAACTTGTTTGTGTACTTTTTTTATACAGTCCCTAAAAATAAATGTTTCCAACTGGTCCACATGCCAGCCCTTGTATTCTGCATTCCCCAGGATGTTTATGTTCCTTCTTGGTGCAAAGCATAGGAGAAGGGGACTGCTCTCTCTTAAATGGCATGATTAGAAGCAGGCAAAAATGGAGCAATTTTTTAGGATGTCAGGTGTTAACTGGATTTAACTTACCTATATGCTCACAGTTAAACTGATCACCTAATTGAGATTAGGAAGGATTTCTTCTCCAAATCATAGTAGTTGGGGTTATGGAGGATATTGTATTCCTCTCTAACATAAACTGCCTAAAAAGGCATATGAGTTTTTTCTTTGTGAAGCACCTGTCCTTGCAGACTGATAAGATTTGACTGATCAAGAAATCTTATGACTTTAATATCTTCTACTGTCCTCCAGTGTTTTTCAAACTTTTTCTCCTGAGGTATGAAGGGGCTAGACTATAATGTAGGAGATTATTTCAGTACATAGCATGCTTAATCAACATTTGCTTTTTCAGATTTTTTAGGAGTTTCATCTGAGTAACAAAATTTTAATTTTGTTGAAGTAGCATGAAGCTGAATAAGAGACAGTTAAGGATAGTATTGGTAAGTTTGAAAACTAAAAGATTGATAATTTTTGTGAACCAGAAATTCCTGAGACCTTACAGCAGGAAAAATCCTTTAATTGCTGATTCCAGCTCAAAGAATCCAGAAAGCATTTTAAAGGATATCAAACTTTGTTAACCTGGATTATAGGGGATATCTTAGGTATTACACTAATATACTTAGAGATGCCTCATCTTATTAAATGATTGAGATTCCTCAGATATTATAAAATCCATTTACACACTGTTTTTCTTCCTGTTTTGGTTTCTTGACAACAGCTGCCTGGAAAGCAATGCTTGAAAAGTGGCAATGCTTTATCTCATTAAATGTGTAGGGAGCCTATGGCAATTAGGCTCCTAACTCACCTGTCATAGTTAAGTGGATACAATCAGATGGGGTGTAAATATACTGTATTTATAATATATAATTCTAAAGAATGCTTTTTATACAAATATGGATCCTCAAACTGTAGGCCACATAGGACGTAACTAGTAGTAAGTAATTCAGTAGTGAATAGTTCAGGGTGAATTATTAACATCCATATCTATGCTTGTAGTGGTTGAGTTGACATCTTTGTTGATACCAAAAAAACCAAGATACTTAGTTTATCTCCATAGTGCTTCTTGGATTCTGAGTAAGTGTTCTTTGAAATAATGCAGTTTATTTTTCATAACCTCTTCTAGTGATGTCAGTTCTGAGATGAGGTTTCTCTCTTGCAATCTGAGAAGTTGAAGAGGGATTTTTTTTTTTTTGCTTTTTTGTTTTAAAAAGCACAGATTACTAAATGACAGTGTAATCTACTGCTACTCAGTCTGTCCCTCTCCTTATGTTTCTTGTCAAAGAATATAGCAGATTCATAAGTCAGGTCAAATCAAGTCTATATCTGTTTTTTTTGTCTTGTTTTGATAACTTATCTTTTAAGACAAATTGTAAAAATCTTATAAAGGTATTATAAATAGATTTTGTAAAAGTTATTAGAAATATTACTATTATATAAAAATCTTCACTGAAGGGTAAGTTATCCTTCAGTGAAGAGATGGCCTCAGACATCTATAGGAAATTCATGTCTCTAAATCTACCAGTCCTCCAAAATCCTCTTGTTCACTTTTCTGTGACTTTAGCAAATGCTTAGTTGTCTGCTAGTGATGAAAACAAAATCACCAAATAAGTTCTCCTTTGTTCTTCATACTGGTATCTCTGAGGAGTTCAGAGTTATAAGCCATGGAACCTTGTATAAAATAGTTGGCAATTGCCTGGAATGCAGAACTTTCCAAATTCAAACCCCTCACAGACAGAGAATGGTTTCTCCCACGCTTCTCAGTGCCTTTTGAGTACCATCTGGAGCAGCAGTAAAATAATGCTAAACCCCTTTCATTATCATCTTTGATACGTAAATCCAGCTGAAATTAGCTCCCCCCCCCAATAAATTCTATGATTAAATTTAAACTGAAAACTTTAGTTGAGTTGTTATTGTTTAACCCCAGCCAGCAACTAGAGCACCACACAGCTACTTCCTCAGTCTCCTGGATGAGAGAGTTGGAAAGGTAAAAGTGAGAAAAGTGTAGGTTGAGAAAAGAACAGTTGAACAACTACAATCAGAATAATAAATTTGAACAAAAAGGAAAATAACAAAGAGAAATAACACCTCCAAAAAAAAAAAAAAATGCAAATGAAAAATAACTGCTTTCCACAGACAGAATGCTGCCCACCCTGTTCCTGAGCAGCAGTCCCCAGCCAGCTATTCCCCAAATGTATATGCATGATGGATCATGGTATAGAATATCCCTGTGGTCAGTTGGGTTCAGCTGTCCTGGCTCTGACCCCTCCCAGCTTCTTGTGCATCCCCAGACTCCTTTGCTGATGGGGTGGAGAAAAGAAGTCCTTGTATGGTGTAATCACTGCTCAGCAACAACTAAACATCAGTGTGTTATAAATGTCATTCTCATCTTACATCCAAACTCAGCACTGTAACAGCTAATAACTTTACATGGTCAAAACCAGGATGGTCATTTCAAGCTGGCTTGTTTTAAGTTTTGGTCAGAAACACAGGATTTTTGAAGACAATTTCATTTTTAGCATTTTAGACACCAAAATACTCCCCTCCTACATGTCATGCCCCAGACTCTTCATTGTTCTTTTCTAAGCCATTGTCATCAAACATTTATTTTCCTTTTATTCCACAGGAAAACTGTGATACAAACATCAGTGCTTTCAAGCCTCAGTTTCCTGATATCAGAAAAGTCCTGCTGCTGAGCAGACACCAGCCTCTGTTGGCAGGAAGTCACTTACCTTGGTGTGATTTTACTTGTGTGCTGTACCAGTGTCTCAGATCACCTCAGATGGAGCAGCAAAGTGTTTGGTCACCTCCCTTTTGGAAACCTGAGTAGGGCTGAGTTTATAAGTTGACCCACAAGATGGAAAACAAACTCTACTATCTCTAACTCCAAGGAGTCAGTACAATATTTCACTGCTCATTGTAATTACCAAGATATTGGGTTTCTCTGCAAAAGTGTTGGACTGAGACCTTGAAATATGGTAAGAATATGGTGACTTGGGTTGAGGAAGAAGGGTTTTTTTTCACTTTTAGCAAAGATCTAAACCTCAATTTTAAATTAATATTGACTGGGCAGTCAGTACATTTTCAGCTTTTCTTCAGTACAGTATCTCTGTGCTGAAGTGAGCTATTTTAAATGTCTGAAAAAGTATTGCTTAATGCCTGCAAGCACTGTCAGAAATCAATAATTTTGAAAATTGTGCTATTTTTACTTTAGGGTTGGAATATCACTTTAATTCAGTCTGTTTACTGTAGATTAAAAGTAGGTATGGACAAGTGTCACAAAGCACATAAACATGTTGAATAATATTCTTTAAAGTTATAGGAAGAATATAATTTTGATATTTGCAATATTAATTGCGTCTTTATTGAAGCTCTGCAAAAAAAGGGCAAAACCAAAAATCACAAGAAATAGCATTGTTTTGGTAATGATTTGGAACTTGCAGATAGTGCCAAGTATTACCTTATTTATTTTTTTTTTCATATTGAAAATATTTTAAGAATTAGAAGAATTTAAGAAAGAAAAAAAATACCCAACAAAACCTCTGACTAGCTCCAGTCATAAAGATTATAATATAATCGATATCAGAAACCATGATATTAATCTCAATTTCTTTGGATTTTTGCAATTCTTTGAACATCATGCTTACATTTCATACTGGCAAGGTGCCATCATTGTACATGTTTAAACAAGTTTGCATTATTTTGTTATAAACAGTGTTCTGCTGGATAATTAAACAAGTCAGAAACTTGGAGGGGTCACACTGTAAGCGTATGGGCAATTTGTTACAGCTTTAAATTTACTATAAAGTATTTACATTTTATCTTAACATTTTGTCTGTAAACAGTTTTTTCTTCTTTCATAAATTAATAACTCAGAAATTCCTATGAAAACGAGTTCATCAGAAACCCACTTCTTTTCCTTACTTGGGGCTGAAGATTCCTAGTCTTTTTGCCATTTATAAAATAAATTAAGCTCAACTGCTCATGTCTACAGCTATTGCTGAGCCCAGAAGTACAGCCTTTAGAAAGTTTTCTCAGGGATGGATTTGGTGTGGAGAAAACAGTAACTCCATATCCCTCACAGAGGGACAGACGGAGTGTGGAGTCATTCACATGTGTTACTCTTACTGCTTAGTTTGGATACACTTTATTCTGGGATATTCAGAATACAGTTACATGTAAATGTAACTTAAATAAAAAAATAAAAAAATTAAACTTTGAGGATCAGGTTTAAAAGTCTGCATTGTTGTTTTTTTACATGAATTATTCCTGCCATTGAAGCTGCAGGACAGATGAAGACATGCAAAAAAGCTTCCTTTACTGGTGTTACCAGCAGGTAACTCCATCCATGTAAAACAAGTGCTGTAGATTTGCATCACATGATTAAACCATGTTTAAACTTCCTGAACATGATTAAACTTCTTGAACAGGCAGAGCTGTAGCTGATGTAATGAATGCTCACAGAGAAGGGAAGAAACTGCAAATACCATCAGCTGGGACTCTGGCTTTCAGAGTTTTGTCATGTTCACTGCTTTGGTGTGTGTGCTGCTCTCTCAGAATTCTGCAGCAGTAGCAGAGAAGCCAAGTAATGGGATTATTGGGTATTTTAAAAGAACAAACAGGTCTAGATTTTCAATACTGTTTTCATCTGATAATCAATTGGATTAAAGGAGAATTATCTCATCATAAGGTTCTCCCTAAACTATGTTAAAAAACCCTTTGTGTTAATTAAGGAGATGTTGCTGATTCAAGAATTTTTGCCTTTTCATCCCATACTTATTCAATACCTTTTATGACTAAACCTCTGAGTTCAAATTCTGATCTGTTTCTTTATTTTTTCTGAAGTTTTTGCAGCTATTCTTAAAATAGTGTAAACAAACCAACAAATGCCTCTCCAAGAACACCCCAAATAAAAAATAAAAAAAATCCGCCACAAGCCAAACATAAAAAGAAACTTCTAAAAAAACACACAGCTCCTCCTTAAATCCCAACAAGGCACAGAAGCCCTCGCCTTCCCCACAAAAAAACCCCACAAAGCAAACAATAAACCCCCCAGTATTGCTGAACCTTTACTAGAGATACCGTGACATGCAGCTGATTGCAGGTATCTGAGAATAGTCCGTTTTGGTTTCTCAGTAAAATTCTCAAGGCATTCACAACACTAGTTTCTTCCACTTCCATTTTTCCTTGATATCCTTTCACCTCCAATATAAATATCTTGTGACATTTTGTCCCCAAAATTTCTTACCTCAGAGGAAGACTGATGAAACTGAGATTGCAGAAATTAACACTGACAGAGTCACTAACCTTTTGAGAAACTTCCAATAAGATTACAATTTTGGTGATATCATCAGGAGAAAAATTTATTTCACTCGTCACAGCTATTCTAGCAAATGTACAGAAAATACGGCTTTGAAAATCCAAGATGATAATTTTGCCTTTGGTCACTAAATTCTAAAATGACTTTAACCTCCATACATCTTTTTTGACTTCCCTACACAGGGCAGGTGTCAGGACAGATTTGGTCCCACAGTTCAGAAGAAGATATGTACAGTAAGTGAAAGCAAAATGTTCCTCTCTGATTTAACAGGCTTTGCTCTGTGTGTGTGTATCTGGTGTAGCATAAACAGTGGAAGCTGAATACCCATCACTAGAGCTGTGCATGTTTAAACAGAAAATCTCACCACCTTTACACACCATTCCATACACAGAATTTTCATTACTTTCAATTAAAAATGGGAAGGAAATTAATCTACATGCAGTATGCAAATACAAGATACCAACATTCTCATATTAACGTTGATTTTTCTCAGATCAAGAATCTGATTTCGATGCTGTTATGTTTTTAAGGCAGTGTGGATGCTATATTCTTACAGCAGTAGATAATTAGAATAAGTAATTTCTTAGCTTTAGTTTTTTTGCAGAAACGATGAGGTTCATTAATGTAAATATATTTTATGTAGTATAAAGTAGGGTTTCCAGTCCTGTTTTTCAGGATGAATGGATTACACAAGACCAAGCTGCTGGTAATCACTGAAATGTTAAAGACAAAAGGAAGATTTCAAGTTACCAAACCAAACTGTGGCCTTGGTTGAATCACATCAGTTGTTAATACCCAGGGGATGCTAAAGGTTGATGCTGCTGGTGTATTTCACAGAATCACAAGGAATGTTCTGAGTTGGAAGGGACTCAGAAGGATCATTGAGCCAGCTCTTAAATGAATGGTCCATGTGGAGATCAAACCCACAACCCTGGCCTTAGAAGCACCGTGCTCAGATCTGGAAGCTGAAGTTTCAAATGATGCTGTTGCAGCATCTGACTCGTATTACTCCAGATTTTCTGGGCACCTGAATTAGTACTGCTTAACAGATGATATTTCATATTTTGGTCATCTTTTATGCTTTTACTTAAGTGCTCCACATCGAGTCTGTGCTGCTGGACCCTCTTGTGCCATGGAATTCTGCGCCTTCTCTTCTGCAGAGGCAGGAATCCCTTCCCACGTTAGCCTGCACTGTCCCTACCAGCGGCTAGGGGGCGGCGTTATCCCATTTTTAAAGCAAAAAGCCCTAAATCCAGGGATTGGCCTCTCCTAAAAACCCTTTTCTTACCAGTTTGGGCAAGTATCAGTCTGTGCCTTTCTATCACTATTTAAAGTTAAACGGAATAATTTCTATAGGATACACACCTTCACAAGTAGCCGCAGTTCCATCAGCATTTTCATGTTTTTAGGGATAACCAGTATGTTGTTTCTTAACTAAAAACTCTGACTTACATTGTACTCTGGTATTTCTGTATCTATTCTACTAAATTTTGTAGCTTTAATTTTTCCTTTTTTTTTTTTTTTTTTTTTTTTTCCTTTTCTTCTTTTTCTTTCTTCCTTCCAGGTGGCTTGACAGTATAACAGCACAACCTCTGGTGAGGACAAGGGACACAAGAGTTTAGGAAAAACTTCCTGGCCAAGAAGTGCTGTGGGAATTCACTAGCAGGTCTGATTAAAGCACAGGGAGAGGGGGTGGGTGGTGGCAGATGTGAAACGGTGACTTTCTTTTCTTATACGTTGGCATCAATTAAGTCACTTAGTAATCTGGATTGCACCTCCACAGGTTTTTTATTTGATTGCTGTGTGAATGCTCATTGCTTACTTTGCTTTTGTTTTATGTTTTTTCTGATACTTACTGAAAGCTCTAAACCCAAATAAATGACAGGTTCAGTAAAAACTCAATCTTGCTTTTGTGCTGCAAAAGCCCATTCAAGGCTTCATAAGCCCCTCAAAATTGATTTTTGGAGCGCTGTTATTTAATCTGCCCTTTACAAAACTTTAATGCCTTGAGCAAATCCTTCTTGCCTTATTCCCACCAAAAGGCACTTTGACTTCATGGTAAGCAGATAAATGTAAGACAAAAAATGCAGTTCAGACTGTTCCCCCAGTCCCTAGTAATTCTCTAACTTCTCTATTCTCCCTTTCTCATTATTGAAGAAAGCCTCCTGTGTAAACACTACTTTTTGTGCTCCCGTGGCACACAGACTTTTTCCCATCACTTGCCTGCTCTCCCCACCTGCTAGATCTGACTCATTAGTTCAGCTTTAGCTTTGCTTCACCTCTTCACTCCCCTAAGAATTGTATTTAAAGTTCATGGCACTGTTCTTATTCTCAGCATACTTTCTCTTCACATACCTAGCGGCACTGCAGATAATACTGTGTAATGTTCTCAAGGCTCAGTGGCTCCAACTTCAATATTTTCTTGCAGGGTTCAGTCTTTAAAAGGAGGTCTGTGGCAGAGATAGCAAAGGGAATCTGCAGGCTAACCCTGGGCCAGGCAATGGATTAATTCAGCCACCTTGTCAGCTCAGGGGTACATTGTCATCTGAGCAGCTACCAGCCAGACCAACCCAACACAGTGCTCCAACACCTCATCCTCTGCAAGTGGAACTGGCTGCAAAACAACATGCAATGCCTTTGAGGGAGGCATCTCAGAACCTGACACCTCCTAAGAGTTTGCTGTCATTAGTTTACATGCAGAGGAGGAGGCAGAAGGACATTAGTAGGACTGAACACAGCAAAGTTCTGATTTTGCTCGCTGTGTATGCCTGGCCTCCAGGAGCAGGTGGCCTGGATGGATACAGCCTGCTGCCTCTTGATGCTGTAGCTGCATTCAGAGCATTTGGGCCCAGGCTACAAGGTGACAGGAAGCTTAAAACCACCCAGTGTTAGGGGTTGCACTTACCTCAACCTACTTGGAAACAAAAGGGTTTGAAGCACTAATTTTACTGATGTTTTAGTGTGAAATAACCCCACTATCCACATTACTTCATCTTTCCTTTGTGAAAAGTTTCCAATGGAAGAAAACCAGCTACTGTATAACAACTTCCAACCTGAAAGAAACCAGTAACTACAACTACCTAAAAATTGAAGTACTGGTAGTTAATGCTGGCAGCAAGCAGCTTGACGCAGTTGGTTCTGCTTTCCACATTACTTACACTGTAATGGCCTTTATACAATAATCCAGTGGTGATTGTGTTGTCATCCTTCCTATAATGAAGTGTTTGTCCTTACCAGCTGCACCTTATATATGCTGTTATATTAATTGATCTGAAACTTTTTTATAAAACTTGACCAGCAGAATATTTTTAAAAGCTTAAATATCTTTAAAATATTTGCACTAACTACTTCTTTGTGGCATATGCTTTCATTTTTCTTTTATCTGAAGAGACTCGTGAGTTGAGTTACTGACAGATACAAATTGTAAGGCAGACCTTGGTTTGACTGAAATCAACAGCAAAACATTAAACGACTTAATTTTACCCCAGGGCAAGTAAAAGGCAGTTTGAAAACACTGTGCAAAGACCCAAAGGATTATAACTCCAGTAACAGAGTAGCTTATGGGGTTTTGTCTGCAACAGAAATTTATAAATAATTCCATCTATGAAAAAGAAGAAGAAGAAAAGGTAATTTCTGCTATGGAAAGATGTCCTTGTGGTTCGTAAGGAGCTGTCTCCCACCTACTGTCCTGGTAAAGAGTGTGTAGCAGCTGGATATTCTGGGAAACTGTATGTAGCATGGACTTTCTTCTTGGATCTTGGCTTTCAAACATGCTTGCATTTTAAACTTTTTTCTTTTTTTTTTTTTTTTTTTAATAAAACCTTTTACCCTTTTTTCACTTTGGGTGGTAGTTTTCCAGAGATGAGTCAAACTACTGGCAAGAGGAGTGTTTAGATAGTATTTAGAATTTTTGGATGCATATTTTCCAGCTGTTTTGTTATTTCTGAACTGTCAGCGACATTTTATTAAACTTTTAACACTTAAAATGAAATTTCAGTTTTACTGTAACAGTAAACACCCCACAAAAGCTGTGTTTTACAACAGCAAAAGTAGTTACTAATGTAGAGATTTACAATGTGTCACTTTTTAAAATGTCAAATAACTTGTGTGTATGTGCATGTGTGTATGTATGTATTCAGGACATTAATGCATGAATGGTTCTGTAAAAAGTGGCCTGGATTTCAGTCTGATTTTCAGTTGCTATCCTCTGCTGTGAATGTTGTAGCTATTCTTGACTTAGGCTTCTAAATGACAGGAAAATTATGCTACCTTTGTGTTAGATACACAGATAACTTCTATACAGAGCTTATCTGTGCCCTAATGACGTCAAAATTACCAGTGAAGAAGTAATCATCTCTCTGTATCACCCAGCTCGATTTCTATTGAAGTGTTTGGAAGACCAAGGAGTTTCATTAAATACCAGCTGTTTGAAAAGCTGAAGCTGTCTTGAATCGTCAATGATATCACCAATTTAGCACCTTCTAATTATCCTGAAATACTCCAAAGATCTGGTCATTGTCTTTGCTCCTCCAATTGCAGCACATAATAGACTTCGTGACCATATAATAGTATGTGCCTCTTCACATTAAACAACCAAACCACAGAACTTGTGACTTAATCAGTTGCAACTTGATATCAATATGGCAATTTCACTGAGTCAGCCAGTACTTTACATGGGGTTTTTTTGTGTTCTGATGGATTATGTTTAGTTTTGTTGTGGGTCACGGGTTTTGGGGTTCTTTTTTTAGGTAGAAATGCAAATCCATCTGTTAAGAAAAAGTGGCAACAGAGGGGGAAAAAACAAACAAAAACCTGAACAGCAAAGCAAACAAAAATAAGCCCTTTCCATTTGGGTTCTATGAATGTTGTACTCTCTGTATATGCTGGCATATGCTAAGCTTTTAAATAAGTGTTTTGAAGTACCTTACAACAGTTTAGCTCCATCTGCCATCCAGTTTTTGCTATAAAAGTGGCCAGCCTGATCATCTCCCATCTCATAAGGCGACTCAAACTCCTTTAGGCAAAATTTATTGCAAGGAGAAGCAAATTCCTTGAGTCAAATGGGCCAAATAGCTTGTTGACAAAACTGCCAGTGAACATATATGCTGGCATCTTTTAAAAACAGAAAAAAATAAACCCAAAACAACACATTTGGTTGCAGCCAGAACATAAAAACACCTGAATCAAATTTTGCGCATATGAAAATAAGGAAACCTGGAAACTGACGCTATTTTAGGCTAATTGCATTTTGTTGGGTTTCAGGGGAGCGGTACATAGTAGCAACTGTGGGAAAACCACTAAATAGTTCGCTGTTTGAACCATCTGCCACGAATATGGGACATATGCTCGCTTTGTTTATTCAGGAGCCAAGTAGAAGCCGATACACTGCGCTCGGCCCCGGCCGAGGGCTGGACCGCACCGCGCACTGCAGGGATGCGGGGCCCGCCGGTCCCGCGGAGGCTGCGGGGAAGGACGGGCGGTGCTCCCCGGGGCCGCTGCGGGGAAGGACGGGCGGTGCTCCCCGGGGCCGCTGCGGGGAAGGACGGGCGGTGCTCCCCGGGGCCGCTGCGGGACCCCCCGGGCTTCCCCTGCGGACGGCGGGGCCGGCAGGGGGAGGCCGCGGCCGCCGAGCCCCGCGGAGAGCGGGCGGGGAGCGGGGCATCCCCGCGGGGCCGCTCTCGGGGCCGCGGGGGCTCCGCTCCCCTTGGCAGAACCGGAGCGGCCGCGCCTCCCGCCCGTCCCAGTTCTCCCCGGCAAACTTTGGCCGCCGGCAGCGCCGCACGCGCGGCCACCCCCGCTCCGCTCCGCCCCGGCGGCGAGCGCTCCGCGCAGCCTGCGCGGCCCCGCGCACCGCCCCGGCCCCGCCGCCTCAATAAAGTTCAGGTCGTGGGGCTGGAAGAGGCGAATTGCCCCGGGGGGGCTCGGGAAGCCGCGGCTCGGGGCTGCCAGCGGGGCTGCCAGCGCCTGGCCCCGGCTGCGGGTCTCGTGTGTGCACCCCCCTCCCGCCCCCCGTGCGCTCTCGGTCCCTCCCTGGGAACAGGCGCTGCCCACCCAAGGAGGCGACCGGCGCTCCTGCCCCGCTGCCGCTCGCTCTCACACACACACATACACACACACACACTCATACACATACACACACACGCACCCGTGCGTGCGCTTCTCGCTCCCGCACTGGAGTCAGTGCCTGTGCCTGCAGGTTGCTCAGACCTGAAATCTAAGGGAAAAGCTCAGCGTTTGCGTCGCTGCTCCTGCAGCCGGTGGTGGTAGCGGTGAAGAGGAGAGAGGGTTGTGGGGTTTTTTTTGCTCGGTGGCTTTTTTTTTGGCCCCCTTGAATTCAATGGATCTGAACTTGGAGCCTTTAGACGTCGGCGGTATTGGAATATCTACATGCTGATCATCTTTGTTGTGACACATCAAGTCGTTTGGGGAAACCATCCGAAGACAGCAAGATGTTTCTCGTTCTCTTGTACTTCGCTTTGCCCTTAGTGGGTAAGTTGCCGGTGCCTGATTTCGGTCTGCACATCGCTTCATAAAGCAAAGAATAGGGTTTATGGGACCGGCAGCCTGATGGTTGTCAGTCTATTGTTTAGGCAGAACAGTGAAGTTTCCAGTAGTTTTTATGGCTCTGCCTCACATCGGTTAGCCTGGTCTACGTTTAAAGCTCTGGCAGGTTACAGACTCCGCTACTTGCCTGTCTAGCCTCTTGTTAAATTGGGTTCTCGCAAGTTACAGGGAAACTTTTCATTTAAATAAAATAAGGCTGCCTGGGGAGGGTGGGGGATGACAAGACCAGCTGAAGGATTACATCTTCACCTAAACCTGGCAGAGTGCCCGACTGGTAGTGGTTTGCAGCCCAAACTGGTTTCCTTTCCACAGAAGAGGTTTGCGTTTCCATCCGCATGTGTCTGAGGGAGCATGACGGGGGCACGATGGAGAGGAGAGAGTTAATGCAATTTGCTTTGTTCTCCTGCAAAAGCATCATACGTGGAGAGAAGTGGGGAGGGGGGGGAAGTAGCAAATTCTACCTTTATACGTATAGAATAAGCAGAAATGTGTACAGGTTTTAAAAAGTGACTGACGCAAAGATAAGCTAGTATCAATCAGTGAGGATACTTATCTCTCTGAGCGGGTTGTTCCTGGATGGAAGTGAAATTACGGCAAAGCTCTTGTGGAAAGTAACGCTGAATATTTAACCCTTCAGTTAAACCCTGGAATAGAAAACTGACGTTTTTCACCAAAGTGGTTAATGGTCTATGGAATAACAAATAGCTCGTTTTGTCAGGCACATTAACCCCTCTGGGTTTTCTTTCCTTTTTGTGTTTCCTTATAAATCAGCCATTAGGGTTAAAAAATACTGTTTCCTTGGACTCCCCCGAAAGTGGATCTAAGCCCATGGAAACCCTGTGTGCTTTTTCCTAAAGCGTAGCATGAAGCCAGGAGGTTTGCGAGATGCTGCCCCTGGGGCTGGCTGCATGTGCGGCGCCAGGAGGTGCCCCGTGCTTCCCAGACGCTTCTCTGGAGCTCGGCTTGAAGCCGCCCTCCTCCCCCAGAGAGCGCGGGTTGGTTTGTGTCTCCTCTCCATAGATGTACTTTTGTCTGCAGAAGTGAGTTCGCTGCCTGGAGGGGACCGCCTGGACTGCGTGAAAGCCAGCGATCAGTGTCTGAAGGAGCAGAGCTGTAGTACTAAATTCAGGACACTGAGGCAGTGTGTAGCCGGCAAAGAGAGCAACTTCAGCCGGGCCACGGGCCTGGAGGCGAAGGACGAATGCAGAAGCGCCATGGAAGCTCTCAAGCAGAAATCCCTGTACAACTGCCGCTGCAAGAGGGGCATGAAGAAGGAGAAGAACTGCCTGCGCATTTACTGGAGCATGTACCAGAGCTTGCAGGGTACGTGGCGAAGCGCAGAAGGCCGAGCGCAGGGTGCGGGAGCCCCAGCTCCGTGTGCCGCCCCAGGAGCCCCCGCCCGCCCTGCGCAGCTGCGGCTCCGCTCCCGGCCCCGAGAGCCGCGGCTCCCTCCGGGGGTCACGGCTCACCTGTCCTAACCACACTCAAAACATAGGGGCACGAGCATGGGAGACAGCCACAAAAACGGTCCTTTGGAGATATTTTCCTAATAATAATAAAACTCCTTAAATAGGACTCACCTAACGAGATCACAGGACACTGGAATTAGCTTCTTAGCCTTTTTGCTGAAAGTTAAATATAATATGAAGAGAAGATTGTTTTAAGTAAAAGTTTATTTTTTCCTTTCCTGTTTTTACTAGCAATATTCCCTGGGCATGCTGAGGCAGAAAAAACCCCAAAGTTTATGGTTCCTACAGCATGTAGATATGCCACTTAGAAGAGATATGACAGTGATTGATTCAGGAATCCTCTGTCATCCATATTCATGGATAGATTTCTCTTAGCCTACTGAGAACAGTCAGGTTCTCATATGAGAGATATCATTTTTAGTCCTGTTTTGCTGTGGCCCTGGAGTTGAAGGTGCAATCTCTGACTTCAGTGTGCTGTCCATTTAACTTTTTTTTTTTTTTTTAAGTTGCTTCTGCAAAAAGGGAAATAATCCCTTTCTATTCATTCATCCTTATGTTTTAACGAGTCCATATGTATTTTTTTGATAACTGTAATAACAGACATTTTCTGCATCATAAAAAGTTTCTCTTCCAACAGCACCTTGTTAGGAATGTTTCATACTAAAGATGCCAGTTTTTGGCTGTTAGTTGAGCTTCTCTAAAAATGAGCGCTGTTATTATGGTGAATGAAGAGGAACATCCTTCTCTCCTGTTGGCAGGAGATGGGACAGTCCCTGTGATGTCACAGGCTGTCTCCGCAAATTGTGACCTTACCCAAGGAAGGAGAAGAGATCTAGTGGCAGGAATAAACAATTAGCTTCTTTCAGATGTTTTTGTAGGTAATTCCTTGAGAAGAAGTAGCCATATAAACTTTTTAAAGGGATTAAAGGGGAGTACAGTTCACTGTTATGGAGTAAAAGTAAACAAATCTTCTAATGAATTATTGTGTAAGAAAACAAATCCAAATATTTTTTGTCCTTAGGGAATGACTTGCTTGAAGATTCCCCTTATGAGCCAGTTAACAGCAGACTATCAGACATATTCAGACTAGCACCAATTGTATCAGGTAAGCAGACTTAAAATTCTTTAACTGAATTAGCTGAATTAAAATTCTTTAATTGAATTTTGGAACTTTTGAGCAGTACTCATAAATAAAAAGAAATGATACCAGCTTCCTGGATTTGGGAAGCTCATGATATAGTTGCACAAAAGAAAAGAGTAATTGGTTTTAAAGTGAAAGAATGTTTGGCAGGATGGCAATTTGTATTCTTTTTGAGTCATTCTTGACAATAAATGCTAAATTTTCCTGTAGGTGGCAATCTGATTCCCTGCGTTCCCAATTTACAAATCAGTTCCTTTTTGGGAATTTGGTCAGTGCAAGTTATCTCCTATTGATATTATGGAAGATCAGAAGATACATCTTTCAAATGTTTGCATAAGGGAATACTTTATGGTTTCATACAATTTTAAAAAAAATAAAAAGAAAATTCAGAGTTCAAACTTGTCTTCTTTTCTGGAACTGCTGCCTTTTTAAAGAGCCTATTCACAACTTCCTCATTTTTCTGTTTTCTCCTTGTTGCAGTGTGGCAGCTTTTCAGAACTTTTTTGTGGTATTTTGAATATGTTGCATGGGTATTAAACAATGACGTTGATTCTTTATCAGCCTAAGTTATATTCATTTGGGGTTGTGTTTATTGAAAATGTGTTTTTTTGGGGCTGTTGACTGGGGTTACAGATTGGAATTTCATTTCTTTATAGGAGCTTCAGGAAGTGTTTTTTGAGGATGCAGTCTGTACTCTGGATTTTTATTTATTTAGCTCCATAAAACCAATCAAATGTGCACGGTACAGTGTGTAAGTTGGACAGTGCTGAAGCTCTGCTTTACTGACACACTATGGATAAGCATTAGGAGATGCCTCTTTAAAAGAAAGAAAGAAAAAAAAAAAGACCAGATAGAGTGGCTTGACCAATTTTCAGATGTACTTACACTTTTTAGGACGCAAAGTCCCATTAAAAGCCAGAGGGACCTAGGTTGTTAAGTATTTAATGGTACAGATTTTCAAAGGCATATAGACACATAAAATGTAGATAACTGCCCATTGGGATTTTCAAAAAGGACTAAGTGATTTAAATAGGCGTTAGATGCCCAGGCAGTTTTGAAAATTTTAAGTGCTTAATGCATCTTTAGGTATCTTAATGCCTTTGAAAATCGTCCCTTTAGTCACTTTTCAATATCTGACTTCAGCTCCTTATCCCATACATCTTTTGAAAGCATTGTCCCATTTGGTGAGCCTGTTGGAGAGATAGTAGAGAGCAAAGATAAATCTCTGAAGAATCTTTATTTCTTTTTATTTTTTTATTGCTTAAAACTCCAACTTAATATAAAACCAAGACAAAATCAGTGCAGAGGAGTTCCAGGCTGTTTTCTTAAAGTTTATGATCAGTCTTCCTGGAGCCAAATTCTAACCTACCTTAGCAGTTTTGTGATCTCACTATCTGCATTCTGCCTTTCTGTTGTTTGTTGGTTTTTTTGGGGTTTTTTTTTTAGATTCTCCATTTATTTGCAGAATAATTACCTTAAAAATGTAATTTTCATGCACCTATTTGGTGTAACAGTGAAGTAGGACGTGGTTGCCAACAGGTGAGGTACATCCTACCACAGTATGGATGTTACCATGTTACCAGGGCACCCCAAATTGCTGCTCCCTTGGTCAAAATTTTCAGGTTTACAAGGATGGGGGGGAGGGTCTAGAATTCATAGTGAGCAACAAACAGAAGTTGTCATGCAGTGGAAAAACACCAGTATTTGAAAGTATCGTCAGCTGAAAGAAAAAGATTAGCAAAAGCATTTTGCTTATCGTCATGGTTACTATTGCATGTTATATTATTTAAAGCTCCTCAGTCTTACAGGTTTTTTGCAGAGCTCTGCAGATATGGCAGAACTCGGTAAAATTTGATTCAAACAAACAAACAACAATCCATGTACCAGTAGTGTTGGCAGGGGTTTCATAAATGGTGTTTTGCTAATGTGGACCTGGTGTTTATAGATGTTGCTGCAGTGTTCACGCCCATTAAAGTTAGTTGTGTGTAATTAAAAGCAGCAATTAACACTTTCACACCACAAAGCCCATTCTCTGGTACTATATGACTTGGTGTGTATCGAGTGTAATGCTTTTGCCACCTTCTCTATTTATTTTTGTGGCAGTATAGAAAATCACAGATGTTTTCTTCTGTGGCATGTAAAAGGGAGATCATTGGCTGAGATGACTGTTTTGTGTCAGATAAGTCTTTTGTAGTGTACATAAGCCTGACAAATGAAGGACAGTTTTTAAAACCAGTTAAAGTTGATGTAATTCTATTCTGATAGATGTTCAAAATTGTTTCCCCTATGGAGACAGGATGTCACGTTCTCTTTAATTCAAGCATCAATATGTTGATTTAGATCAAAAATCAGGAATATATGGCTAAACCTGTTACTAAGTTTGAGTTTTCCCAGTTGAAAGACTGAGCTGTCTTGTTTTTTGTTTTGGGCATATCTATGTTTGAATATTTTTTTAAGCTACTATGTCAGATGTGGTGCTTCTGTGTCAAGAGTGTGAATTTCTTCCTGTTAAGCAGCTCTTGAAATTGCTGAAGACTTGTGTGTTTGTTTTGGAGGGTAACAGATTTGGGTTAGTTACTAGGAAGGAAAGATTTTGCTTAAACAGACATTTTTGCTTGAACCTTTGCCACTTTTGAGAGGTGAAAACATTTTAAGGCTGTTGACTTCTGTCACAATTACAGTAAATGCAAAATCTGTTGTTTGGATTTCAGAAGTGAGTTTCACACTACATTAAGGAGAGATGCTTGAATTAGTAACTTCTTAAAGCTGTCTGTGGCTTTTTACTACCTGGAGAATGGTTTACCTCTTAAGTTTGTATGGTATTTGACATTGAGCCTTACAACTGGAAGATATGTTATTATTTTGGTGTTAGCTGATAGAGTATAGTGGTCACCTTGGGCACATTGTAAGAAAATACGCTGCATAAAAATTTAGCTGCACATACCTGTAGAAATACTTAACAAAGTAATGTTTCTGAAATGTCTTATTCATTTCAACAGAAAAGGGAGAGCCACTACATTTGAATAAAGTGCCTTAAGCCACGTCTGTGAAGTGGTGTAAATAGAATACTCAGTGTTAAAAAGAGTTGGCTCTTCAGATCAATGCATTTAGGGTGACAAAGTGCTCTCCTCTCATGGATTCACTTCTAAGTTGCCTAGTTGTTCATAGGCTTATTATCCCATTGCTCAGCTTTGTGAATTTTCTTTGTTTTACATCCTTTATGTTTAGAAATAATCTGAAAAGAACAGGCTACATGAATCAGTACATTTGTTAAAACATAAGAGGGTTTGCTGTAAATCTGTGGAGAATGGGTTGGTAACACCCTGCTAGTTAGTCCTTGTTTCTAGTTGCTAAAGCACAGAACTGGTAGAAATTATTTATTTTGCCAGTATTTCTTGTTAGTGTAGTAAACTGTGCAAAGCACCTTTTACATCATTAACAAATCAGAGAAAGAAAATGGCTCATATGATTGCATGTCAAAGGGAGTGCTCCCTGGTTCTGCTGCTCTCATGAGAGGCTGCCTGGTCTAAAAGCCCAGGGAATCTTCTGTTGTAGAAGATATGTGGAAGCTTTTATTTAGAAAAGTGCATCTTTTATATTTATTATGGTAAACTTCTAAATTAAAACCAAGAACTCAAGACAGCACAGCATGTCAGGCTTCTTACTGGAGTGTGTCATTCCACGTTAGAATGCAGCACATGAAGTTACCAGGTTGGATTTGCCCACTGAGTAAGCTGTAAGTGCAAACAGAAACAGTTATGGTCAGTAAGGTGGCTTTTGATTGTATGTAAAAAGGTGAGACTAAAAAGTCAGCAGTGCTGGAATCTCAGGAGTGAGTGTGTGTGTGCTGGTGGCTCTTACACTCTTTCCTGCAGGATGTATGAAAATGGCTCTGGGTCTCCCTCTAGTACCTGTCCCTTGCTCAGGAGAATAGGTTGATCAGTAGTTTTACTAACTTGGAGTTTTTCAAAGTCTTTTAGGCATCTTGTAAAATTTGTTCACAAATTGCTAAGTCAGTTGTGGGGAAAAAATGAATCCAGCACGCAAAACCCTTCCTTGAGGATGGGACAGACTTTTGTAAGGGAATAATTCCCTCTCCCCGGCATAAAACCTGCTCTGAGTATTGATGGCACCTATTTTCCCCCTCCCCATTATATTTTTCTGCTCAGGGGTGGGGTAGTGACATCACTGAGAATGAACTTCTGGTGTTTCCTTGGAAAAGTTGCCATCAGCAAAGGTGGGCAAGGAAGGTTGGGGCTTTTCAATCTGAATTCCCACAATTCAGGGAAACAGAGCTTCCTTGTCTGTGTGCTTCTCCTCACACCTTCTCTTCCTGCTGTTCTGTAATATTAGAGCAAGCTGTGTCATAGTCAATTGATTTCTCCAAAACTTACATTACCCCCAAAATTATTTTAATCAAGAATGGAGGGTTTCCCTGTTCATTTTTGTAATTCTTGCTCTGATATAAGAGCTGTGTTCTGGGTAACAAGTCCCTGGCACTTTAATTATTATTTACTTATTTTTTTTCCTACCCAGTAAATGACTTTTCATTTGTAGAATCCATATATTGCCTTTTTTAGATTGTTTATCAAAAAGATAAGTTAGAAACTCTCTCCTAGCCAAGAAATTAACTGCTTTTTCCTTTTGGGGTTTGTGGCTTGTGAATTAGTGGCTTCTTCCATGAATTAATACTGTATGACATCTCCAATTCCTATTGCCTGAGGCCTCTAATCTTGTTTCTGTTCCTAAATCTGCATGTATTTCAAATCCCATGTATTTTTCTAATTTAACACTGTCTTTTTATAAAATTTCTTTAAGATTATTTGAGATACCACTTTTCTACAAAGGCACTTTAATTTTAAAAAATATTAAAAATGTTGATTACTGTCAACTCTCTGCAATGCTTTTATTAGCTCTTACCCCCCATATCATTGCTGCTTAGTTAAAAAAGCCAAGATACTTCATGTTAGTTGCCTTGTACATAGACCTGGTTTCATAAACAATAAACCAGATCTTACTAGGTTAATAGGAGTCTTGCAATCTGATTCTGTTCCCACTGAAGTAAGCATAACATATCAAAATCTTATTATATTATGACGTGTTCTGTTCCCTGTTGTAATTTTCCTTTTTTTGGCTTAGTTCTGGTTTTCTGATGTGAGGTCGAGCCTTTTGATAACAGAAAAGTAAAAGATTTTTATATTTAGCTGACAGACTGTCACATCTACAACTCTATTCTTCTTTATAAGGTAAAGCATTAAAATAGTAGCCCTTGAACCAATATTTAGTACTGGTTTTACACAAATCCAGGCTAACTCTGCCTTTCCCCAGTGAGAATTTGTGTCCTGTTACAAGAAGACAAACAAACAGACAAACCAGGCACCTATTTTAGCTGCATTTAACAAAATGAAAACAGTTTGACAAAAATAAGTCTAAGCATGTACAATGTTTGTGTTTGACATTTCTGAGTGCAGATTTTCTTTGCAGAGACAACTAGGCTGGGTTCCAGGCAGATAACAAGTTATCGGGGGTGCATAGATACCAGTTACTGATTTCCACTTCATTTTTATAATCAGATTGGACTTCACACAAAAGAAAATCACTTTGGAGACTGTTGGCTTGCAGGAACTCTTTGAATATCCTGTTTTCTGCATTTCTTGAAGCTAGATCTGATTATGAGAGGGGAATTAAGTACCTTGCTGAAGTAACTGATTGACTGGCCTATAAAGGCAGTGCCTACACACTTTACCTTCAAAGGCAGGCCTTGAAAATAGGAACATATAAATACTCTGTTTAGTTCATGTTGCTTTCCTTGGTAAGATTACTGGAAGCTTTTTGCTAATTTCTTTGAAGAGCTGTAAAATGGAAGATAAGGTTTTTGGTCCTCAAGTATTTAAAATGCACAGCCTTGAGCAAATGTAGCGTTTCTGCTTGTCCTGGTAGTCTGGACAGGCTTTGTGGACTTGTTTCAAGCTGGGAAACAGGAAGAAATCCATTCCATGGAAGGAGGAAACACCTGATGATGCAACACAAAGCATTTATGCATGAATATTCAGCCTCTCTTTAATGCCAAGAGTAGTAGGGGGGAAGTTAAAAGTCTTGAAGGAAACTTAGAGTTGAGCAGTATTTTCCTGAAGCTTCAAAGGGAAGTGTTGGGACATATCTGGTTGAACAAGCATGGCCAGGTACATTTTACCAAGTATAATATATGCAGTGAACCCTGTATTTTCTAGAGTAACATTCTTGGAGAATGGAACTGCCATCCTTTAATCTGTATCTTTGCAGGAAAGCATCAATTATGGTGT
>NC_031775.1:27319314-27438345 GCF_001522545.3 Parus major | reverse complement strand
GTGAGTGGTGGGACACGCTGAGCCTGCTGATGGAGCAGCTGGAGGCCTGACATGGAGGGAGTGAGTAAAAGCTGCTTGGTTGATGTGGTGACCACAGTGTTGTCACTGGTTCAGTGATAAAGGTGGTGGGAGGGTGGAAGAGAGGACTGTGTTGAGTGAGCAGAACTTCTGTGGCAGCCTTCCTTGCAGAGCTTCCAAAATGCCTTGTGTGAAAGCAGTTTTCCCTTGTGAGACTAAAAGAACAACATCCTGCAGCTTTCTGTCTCTTGATGGCACAGCAAGGTGCAGTTTATGGCAGGCGCTCTGTGCACTTGTTCTTTACATTCTAAGATATTTTTAAACTTCTTTTCTTCTTCTTTCTTTTTTTTTTTTTAAATAACCCTATTTGTATTTGACTCTCAGGGATACCTTTGACAGTCTTGGAGAAGCCAGTGCTATCTGTCAGGAGTTGACAGTATGTTAAAAATGCTAAGAGTGAAATGCTTGTGTGTGATGAAATGATGATTTCTGGGTTGCAAGGCAGATACTTATTTATGATAAGTATCTAACATTTCTTATTTTAAGATATATATTATATTGTTTTAACCTTAGAAAAGAATGTGTTTATAGCTTTTAGTTTTAGAAATGTGACTGGTTTTGTTCATGAAATGTAATTCTGTAGTTTATATAATTTCTGGGAGTATTTTTATATTCTTGCATTTTTCATGGATGAAACTAATGCAGCAATAATGCTGTCAGTATAGTTAGAGCACTACCACAATTAAGTTATTTTTGGAACAGTTCTTTAGTTACTATGATGCTTTGACAATTTTTCTAAGTGTCAGGCTATTGTCCTGTACAATCTGCACTCAGCTTGAAATGTAACATGAGAGAGGCATGACACAAAATGTAATGGCACAGAGATAGCTCTTGCTGCATAGAAATTTGCAGAAATGATAGGCTGTAAAGAGACTTGAAGGTATCAAACAGTTTGAGTAGAAACCCATAAATAAAGATGAATTTCTGCATTCAGTGGTTATATGATTTTATCACTTTCTGATGTTCATAAAATGCATCTTCCCATTAATGTTTTGTCATGCAGCTGATGAGGTTCAGAGGTGTTAAAAACTTCCGTGCTCTTCCTTTTAAATTCTGCACCCTAAATTCAGTACTAAAGCTCAGTTCAACAAATCCAGACATGGCTGTTTCCCTGTTCCTCCCCCAGTGGAGACAGGACAAGGATTCTTCTTGCTCTCCAGCCCCACAGGCTCCATCCCACTGCAGGTGTTTTCTGGGTTTAGCCTTGGCACTCAGGCTCATGGTAAGCACTGCTGCTCTCCTGAGCTGAGAATCCCAGCTCATTCCTGCCTTGATGTACCTTTTCCATATCCTGCCTGCCCTTCTTTGATGGCTGATTTTCCTCTCTCTTTGTGTAACTCCCACACCAAATCCCCTCCAGCTGTAAGGGTTCCAGGGGTTTCTTTCTCTGTCACTGCAGCATGGACTGGTTCTGCTTCCCACTTCTGCTACTCCTGAGAAATCTGGCTGCACTTTTTCCCATTCCTTTTGTGACATGCTTGTCTCTGCTCTCCTGTCTGATGTCTTTGCTTTACACTCTGCTCTCCTGTTCTTCATTCCCCCCAACGCCTCCCTGTCCTCCCTCATCCAGAACTTCTGGTGAAGCAGCACCTTCTGTGTTGCTGCAAACTTGTGTTAAACTCAGCTTTTTCTCAGTGTTCTCCAAATTGTTCTCTCACCCTCCCTGTAAAGAGTTTGAGACGTTGTTTGTGTGACAGAAGGAATTGCTCCTGAGTGATGGAACTGACAATGCCTGATGTCCTAGCAGAGTCCTCCATCCCCTGGGTGCTCCCACTCTGTGTGCAGAGTTCCTGTCTCCTCTCCCTGTGCAGTGCCCTCTCCACGTGTTCCTTTGTCCCTTCCCTGCTCCTTAGTTCTGTCCCACATCTCTGCTCTGCAGGAGCAGGTGCTGCAGCAGGCTGGGTGTTACACCTGTGCTGGGGGACTGTGGGTCCCCACTCCCTCTGGGAATGGCTCAGAGCCAGAGGCACACCTGCCTTGTCAGGTCTACTTGGGTCTAAAACTGTGGTTTTTCGTAAAATTTGTAAGAACTTCATATGCATTCCTCTGGCAGATTTGTTCAAGTGTGTCCTATGGGTTAAGAAATCACTGAGAGCTGCGGGGTGTGGAGAAGATAGAGACTGATATTTAATTTACTTAGATTTCCTTGAAAAATTATGATTAAAAAAAGCAGATACGGTTCCTGCCATATCCCTAAGCATTAGACTGTGACATATCTCATCTTATTCTGGTCTCATAAAACATCTAGTGTGTCATGTGAGTGATATAAATAAACATGCAGCAGACTTGAAACATACAAGCAATTAAGTGCAGTTGATGGCTAGCAGTTGTGTGAGATAATTGAGCATCTCAGCATTCTGGAAACGGGAAATAACTCATCATTTAGGTTGGTTGGCATGCAGATTATTTATTCAGATTTAGAAATGAAAGAGGAAAGAAAGGAGCCATCCAGAAGCTGTTATATATGAGCATGTATATTGCATTTGACTACGTGGATGATACCGCATTTTGTTTACAAATGACACTGCACTTTGTAGAGTCATCTTCTTTTCCAGATGGAATATTTTTAGGATTAATGATTAAGTTTTGCTGATGTTTGTTGTCATAAGGCCATAAAGAAAGTTAAGTAACTAATGTCTGGTAGTAGTTCCAGAGAATTCTTGCCTCTTGCAAGCAGAGTGGAATGTATTCTCCACAGCAGTGGCTTTGCATTAATGAACACTTAAGCAGCAGATTAAAATGTCTGTATAAAAAAATAGGTTAGGATTATATAATAACACAAGTCTGAGATATTAACAACAGTGAAGATGATTTTATTGAGCAGATTAGGTGCAATTAAATCTCAACTACAGAATATTTAAATACAATACCAGATCAAACCAAGTCCCTGCAGCTTTACTTGCTTGCCTTCACACCTACAGGATCAGCACCTGACAGCAAAGTAAATTATAATTTTTATTGTTGTTCATTTTCTATTGCCACGGGAATGTACGTCATGTTATCCATTAGGCCCCAGACAGACATGTCTTTTCTCCACATACACAGTTATGAAACAAGACATGATTGAAGACAGCGAGGCGTCGCCTGTTTTTGAAATTCTATTAGAAATTGATGAATTTGCTTGTCAGATTTCTTTAAAGGATTGCATGGTGTAAGAAGTGCCTATAGTGTTCTTGTAAAAAAAGTCGTGAAAGTTACAGCTTTAAAATCAACCCATATAGGCTGAGAAATGGTGTCAGTTCTTTCTCTTGTAATCTGTGACTTAGTTTTAGTCTCCTAAACAGTGAAATAGAGACAGAAACTTGCAGTGGTTGATAACACTCGTGACCTGATGAAGTAAACTGATTTGATCCTCTGAGAGGTCAAACTGTGTGTGTTTCTAAGCAAGCATTCCCCAAGGCTGCAGATGTGTGAGGTGTCTCTTCCCCTTGCCAAACATCTCATCTTTGCAACAGAAAATTAAAGAAGACTTGCAAAGAAATGTGGTGTGTTAGTGTATAAATTTTGTCTATAAATTGCTGTGAGAATTGTTGAGCTCAGGCTTTGGTGATGTCTTTGGGTGGTTGTTTTAACTTTTGCACATTTTAAAAATACCTAGACAGCTCTTTTTGGGTTGGGTAGAAATTAAATTTATTAACTCTAGCTGTGTTAATGTTTAGGAGAAAGGCATACAGTATTTTTGAACTTGGTGAATAAAGAACTGTTTGAATCTGACTTGGGGCTGCATTTAGTCCTTTTAATATGTTTCTGCTTTACAGCTAAAAATATCTTATCTGCATGCCCTTGACCTTTCTCTAAGAGCTGTGGGAAGATTCAAAAGCATAAATAAGAATAAATTTAGAATTATCCTATTTGAAGAAAAATGGTACCACATGCCTTAGCTCTTTGCATCCTGGAGTTGTCAGTCCTATGTGGCCAGTCTGGCAGAGCAGAGGAAGGAACTCTGCTGCTGGAGACAGCCTTGGGTAGCCCTGGAAAAGGGAAAATAGTTCATTTTTCATTCATTTCCATTCCCTGCTCAGTCCTTTCTCCCCTTGCAGGAAGTGACAACAAAGGTGCCAATTACAAGAGAGATTTCTGTAGCAGTTCTCCCTGAACATTTCCCTTTCTCCCCAACTTGTTGTGTGTAGTTCCCCATGCAGCTGTGACAGTACTCAGTCATTATTTTTATTATTATTATTATTATTATAGTCATTGGGCTGTGTTTGAACTGGTGACTCAAAGGTGAGGTTCTCAGTATATTAAAGACATCCTTAACAGCATGACCACAAAGAGTGAATAACTGTGTCACTTGATCTCTCTGTTTTTATTTATTTATTAAAAATGTGTTGGTATTTGGGTATCCCAGATGTCACAGGGATATTTCTGAAAGCAGGTGGCTTGTTGTGACACCACTGCAGGCAGCCACTCTGTGCTGCTCTTGCCTGCTTTAAATCACTCAGCAGGGCACAGAATGGGTGCACTTGTGGAGCTGTCATTTCTAGGGCTTAGGTACTGCATTGCTGGGCAATAATTACACAGTCTGATAGTGGCTTTCATTTATGCTAATTGCAAGTAAGCTTATAAACCCCTCAGATTATTAAAAAGAGAGTTATCTCCTTCCTGTTGCGTTAAGTCAAGGATTTAAATGTTGCAAACTTTTGGTCTTGCCTTAAAGAGGAAAATGTCACTGTAAGAATCTTCTCAATATCAATATCTTAGCCTGACAGTGGTTAAGTGGACAGGCTAAGAAAACAGGAAACATTATTTTATTTTGCGTTTCAAAGTCATGTTTATAGCATTGCAACTGTATATATTGATTTTAATTATTTTTAGTTAACACTGTTTTAAATATGTATTTAATTCTACATATACATAATAAAATTAATATCATACTTAATCAATGAGTGACTAGCTAGGACACTAACAGGGGCAGGAGTAATTGATCTCAAATGGCTGTGTTTTCTCTAGAGCTGTTTCTAGTAAGGTCTTCAGAAAAAATAAAACAACAGATCTCTGTAATGTGGGCAGTATACAGTATCTAGTGTAGACTGTGAGGAGAGATGTAATTTACAAGTCACAGAATTAATTATTGTGTTGTAAAAAGAATAAAATAGAGCCAATAGTTAGCTCCCCTTGAGCAGTGACGCCTGCTAATTGAAGGACTGTATTGTAAGAGTCAATATTCAGGCTTGTAGAATACTCAGAGTGACTGGTTCCTGTCTTTAGCCAGCCTGAGAAATACAATAAATAATTCTGGACCTGGACTGTGGTAAGAAGAGCTGCAGCTGTCAGAATGGGAGATGTGCAAAGTGCCTGTAACAGATAGATGGCCCCTTTGTCTCCTGAGCAGGTTGTTCTTCTTCTGTGGCAAAGTGTTGCTAATAGATTAGGGTGACAATAATAATGTTCCTAAGCACAAATGCTCCATGTTGAACAAGATCAGACTGTCAAGGAGCATGTCAGAGAGAATTAAGGTTTAGCACTTACCCTTCCTCGTGACTTTCAGAATTTTGAAGGTATTTCTGATATTTGAAAAAATGCTCAAACTTGGAAAACCTTGGTATTTCAGAGCATTACTGTATAAATCAGCTTTTCCCCAGATTGTAGCTGAGTGCAGTGGTCTAATTCTGGGTAATGACTTTCTGTTGTGTGAAATGATCCAATAGCAGCAAAGTATTTTAATAAAATTCTAGAAATTACTGTGCATATTTGGAATGATTTATTATACTACAACAGGAAAGCTAGAAAGGTTTTTTAACGGTGTTAATGTCTCAGATGTGTATTATTAAGGTGCAATAAATGTATTATTTTGTTGATTTTTAAAGAGTGGTAAAAGTATTAAAATACATCTCTAAATCAGTCTACAGCTACTTAGAGACAGGGTTTTGGCTAGCTGCCCAAAGTGCTGTGCAGTGGGTATTTGGAAGGAAGAAAAGGTTCCTTTGAAGTATTTTTACCACTGGGGGACTCCTGCTGTTCACATTTCTTCTGTATGGTTTGAAGCATCCCCAATTTGTTTGAAATGATTGAGTTCACCTGAAGGGTGGGGTGTGTGCTGGTATTTGCTGTGGAAGATCATGCTCATTTCAGTTGTCAAGAGAAGTGTTTATTTCACATTATAACACTGGGGTTTCTCTTTGCATCCCTCACCACCATGAGATGCTGTGAGCTTTGCAGAGGATGTGGCTGAGTTAATTCTCTTGACTGTTTTATTCTTAGTTGTTTTAATACTTGAGTGAATAGTTGCTGAAAGGACTCCAGCTTTTTTCATATTAAATGTAAAAGCAGAGCTAATGTATATTTGGCAGACACAAGCACTTGGAGGTGAGGAAACATAAGACTTCAGCTTTTCCTCTCCTGTACAGTTTCTTTATGACATGGGCTTGAAATTACCTTCAAAATTTTTCTAGTATGTGACATCACAGAACCACAGAATCTGCTGAGTTGGAAGGGACCCACAGGGATCACTGAGTCCAACTCCTAACCCTGCACAGGACAGCCCCAAGAATCACACACCATGTGCCCAGGAGTGTTGTCTGAATTATTCTTGCTCTGTCAGGCTTGGTGCTGTGAGCACTGCCTTGGGGAGCCTGTTCCAGTGCCCAGCCACCCTCTGGGGAAAGAACCTTTTTCTAATACCCAACCTAAACCTCCCCTGACTCAGCTTCAGGCCATTGTCATGAACCAGTGACCCTGGTGGTAGCTCAGCTGGTCAGAGCATGGTTAACAGCACCAAAGGTTGTGGGTTTGATCTCTGTATGGGCCATTCACTGAGGAATCAGACTTGATGCTCTTGGGTCTCTTCCAACTCAGAATATTCTGTGAAATGCTGTACCAGTGACTAAGAACACCTTTGCTGGTGTAGTTAAAATCTAGTATGTGCATGACAGGGAAAGTTAAGGTAGAAACACATCTCTAATTCTGGGCCTTGTTGACTGGAAAGTTTCTTTTCATAAATCATTCAACAGCAGGTTTACTGAAAGTGAGGAAGCTCATTTGTGTAAACTTCCAGACATTTCCCCAGAAATAGCTCTTTTCCATTGGAAAAAATGCAGCTATCCTAATTTCCTGACTGTAGTCTGGGTTGGTTGTTCTGTGAGACTGCATTTTAATTCCTGTTAGTTTTCAAAACCTTCACTGGTGGCAGTTTGTACTGTACAGGAGATGTGTGAACATTTCTGTTCACAGAGCTGGCCAGCAGTGAGCGATTTGTGAAGAGCCAAACCTTTCTGTTTGTAATGCAATAAAATGGTGCCCTTAAACCATAGGATTTTAGGTCAGCACATGTTTGAAGGCACTACCATCATAAGACCAAATATTCTCAAAGCAGTGTGTTGCTCTTTTAACCTGTATCACAGCTTATTTCCTGCTACCAATTCTATCTGTATCTGTTGCCTCACAGTGAACTCGGCTCAAGGACATGAATTGGTGAGAAACAAGGATGCACAAGTCCCATCTCACATCTGGCATTCAGAGGCCATTTATTTTATTAGAGTTAATAAAGTGAATTGTACCTCAGATAGACAACCATGCTACAGTTTTATTTAATAAAACAAACATGGAAGAACCAAGTTGGATTTGCTTCATAAGGAAAATCTGTCTTTTGTTGTTTAGAGAATGTATCCTGTGATGACTGTCATACAGCATTAATTTTTATGCTGTACTTAGAATTTAAATACCTTCATTTTTGGCAGTTTCTTTTCTGTGCTGGTGACAAGTAAATGTTGAATAATCAATTGAAATATAATTTTAGAGAAGTAACATCTGGAATGAGGCAGACAAATAGAAGGGAAGAAGACAACATCTTGCGTGTGAATAAAACTAAAATGTGTCAAACTCTAATCTGGAGAGCTTCAGGTAGTGTAAAATACATCTTTAAACAGAAAATCCTCTGTTTGTGTTCCCTCTCCTTTCATATGTATCAAAAAGCTGCTCCACTGAGTACCAAAACTTAAAAGCTGACAACATATTCCAGGAGGAGAATGTGTAGTGCCTCTCTTTGGTGTTGGAGAGAAGAAAATGACCAATTTGCTTTCTTAAGTGGCAGAATTCCACAAACTCTGGTATTAGGTTATGTTCTTACACAATCACTCCTGATGTGTAATGGAATATAAATGTTTTTCTGTTTGTTGTTTTCACTCATTGTCAGTTGGCTGCTAGTGGGAAACTTGGAGATATGTTAAGGGGAAGTCAGGTTATACCAACACCAGGCAAATTGTAGCAGCTATTTTGCAAGCTAAATAATAGTTCTTAAGGACACTTGGAAGAGGGAGAAAAGTGATGTTTGCATGCTTAAACCTGTTTATTTCATCAGGTCACATTGTTATTTGAAGAATGTATTTTGCTGTAATTAAGTAGTGTGCCAATTACTTCTTTTAATTACAGATTATATTTTATTTGTGAGGATAGTATCAGCCACTGTGAAATTGGATTCTCATTGTTTTTCTGTTCATGTATGGTGGAACACTAGAGCAAAATACATTCTGTATTATTTTGCCGCTTCATCTGGAAAGAATTTGTTTTAAGCTGGAGAACCCATATTCATAGCATTAAATTTTGACAAATGTGTTTTATAGTTAACTGCAGCAGTGCTTTCTCTTGCTTCTAGTCACAGGATACCATTTACATTCTATTATCAGGCTCTCATTATGAGTACTGGAGGCCCTCTGCTACCGTTGAGTCTCCAGTTGTTTTCCATCAGAGTTGAATCAAAATCAGCTTCACTGGATTACATTTTTAGTCCCTCTTTGGGCAAATTTTTTTTTCTAGGATCACATGGAGCTTTCCCCAGCAAGCTGCAAGACACAACCATTCTCAACAATGATGTAGCTTTGTGTATTCTAGGTTGCAAATACACCTTGTCTGTGTGACCTTGAGATGTTTTGATAAATTGCATCTTTTGGAATTCCGTATGTGTGTTGTGCCTGCTTTATTCACACATAAAAGGGACACAGCTATTACCTTCCTGTAAGTTATGTGAGGAAAGAGGATTGTGTTTGCCTTCTGTGATACATATCTAAGCTCTGTAACATTTTAAAAAAATATTTTTTCAGCCTTTGGTTTAATTCCAAATGTTATTTTTCATTAGTCATGAAAAATACAGATTAAAAGCTCTCAGAGTTTTTATGTAGGCTTTTATGCAGTCTGATGCCTCTGACAGAATCATAGGAGGTATCTTCCACAAAGCAGGACTTGTTCTTGATAATTATTCTCACATTATGACTACTGCTTCTTTGCTTTGAGCAACGTGATAAGGAGACTACATCATGCAGAGGCAAGAAAATTCCTTCCAAGTAGAGGAGATTTTCCATGTGGGCAGCTCTTGAACTTAAAAGCTCTGTAGTTATTTAAAATGCGTAGGATGCTCCATGCTCTCCCTTACACTGATAAAAGTTCATCAGATAGTAACACGTGTGTGCCACTGCTCAATATTTCACTTCATGATCTGTCTCACACTGGTCAGATCTCAGAGACCCTTTTAGACACAAGCCAGGTTTTTATGGAGCTCTTCAGTGTCCTGTTTGTGATGCTTGTCATGCATCTTGTGTGTATTTTAAGCACTGCTGTGATCATTGTCTGACTTAAAATTGGTATTCATTTCAGGAGAGCAAGCAAGCTTTAGACAGTTACGGTATAAAAGCTATATGCCTTGCTCTGTCAGGAACAAATAGAACTGAGACCTTGTATGAAATTCATTCATAAAGGTGATGCCTGAATTTTACAGAGCAGAATTGGTAGCCTTATGTTTTTTCACCTACACTTCATGCTGCAGATGGAGAGGATTATTTATGTGGAAAACTCAGTTTATAGCTCAGCAGTCAGACAGCAGATGTATTTTCCTTCATTACCAGAACCTCAGAAACATCTTGTCCTGTTTGTAAAACCATCTAGTTTATGAAAGTTAGAAGGCTCTGAAACAGAACAAGCTGCTCATATTTGTAAAGTAAAGCAGCTGCTAGATCCAGAGCTGATGCTCTGGGAGAGCAGTATTCCCATCTTTGTTTAATTGATAGTGTTGGCACTTTTCATGCCACCACTCTGAAAACACTGTGGCTTAGAAGCCAGTCTTGCCTGGCTTTATGCTGGCACACACCCAAAGGAAAATTAAGACCGCTCTCCTATGGCTGCTTCAGTTCAAGATGCTTTAGTCAGCTGAAGTACAATATTATTTTTGATATGCTAAAGCAAATTTAAGTGTATTTATCCCAAATATGCTTTTTAGATACCTCAAATTTCTGGTTTATAAATGCTATTTGTAATATATTTCTCTCTGATACTGGTCATTCTTGTAATTACAAAACCTGCCATCATAATTGAAAAATATGTTATATAAATCTTTGATTATTTTTCAACATTTGATTTAAATTACAAAGTTTAAACCAAACACTGAAAAATTATCAAAGTCAGTAAGATTTCTTTGCCCAGCTTTGGAAAATGTATGCTTTATAAATACCCAGTGCACCAATATTTAAAAGGCTGTGTATTATCTGAGAAAACTCATGCAGAGAATCAACAGCTCTGCCACAGGAATTGACCAGCATAGTACTGCAAACAAGGGACCTTTTGTACCTCTACAAGTGCAGAACAGCATGAATTTTACAACTGCTGAGTGTACTTCTAAGTTAATTACCATTTAGAGTCTAAATAAAATAATCCTCTGTTTAAAAAAAAAGTGTTGGGAAAAAGTTTGGTGACTATAGCATCCTATTATTGTTTATTCAACTTTAACTGAAATTGTAGTCAGAAGTCAGACTTTAATCACAAGCTGTGGGGAAAAAAAATGCAGGTTTTCAGTAGGGCTAATTAATTTGAGTAGAAAATGCTAATTCAGCTATCTGAAACATGAGTTATTCAATGTATATTTGAAGTGTATAGACACAGGCTATGATGGGCTTACTTTTAATAAAGGGGCTGAGAGTAATTAAATTTAGCCACTTACAGGATCTAACTGAGAAGAAGCACCATGGTTGTTTAAGAATTGTTTCAAGCAGTGCAGTGGCCAGTGTGGGTGTGGATATTTGCTGTGTATGCCCCAGTGCATGGTGTATGTCCTCAGCAGGAATCACCCTCTAGCAGTGGGCACCTGATTCCTGTGATCAGCCCATAGACTGAGGAAAGGAGCCAGAGCTGGAATAAGGACCCTTCATGAAACCCTGATCTGAGTGGATTAATTGTGAGGAGGAGGTGCTGTCAGTGTTCCCCTGTAGTTCACAGACTGCAGTGAACCTGCACCAGCTCTGGCTGTCACTGCACAGTCCCCAGCTCCTCTGGTTACATCCAGGCTTCACACAGATAAAACTTCCCAAGCATAAGGACCACAGTGTTTTTTTCTTCGAGGTATGTGGCAATTGCATTTCCTTCCTCTGTTGACTTTTAATTATTATTATATTTTTGCCAATACTATTGATCTGTCAAGTATTTTGCATTGTTTCAAAGGAGGTTTGCTTCCATATTAAGCTAAATAAAACATCAATAGTGTGCTTGATGCTTATTACTGTGTGCAGTCACTGCTATAGACTGTATCAGATTTATGATACTCACAAACCCTTCTCCCTTCAAACCACCAGATCTTCTCAGTCGTCTGGTGACTTCCAGAGCTGTCTTTGTTTATAACCAAAAATCATTAGAAATAATGTTGTAGGCTTTTACTTTCTCATCTCTTCTTTTGGAGAAGTCCCATTTCTCTCAAGCATTTATTTCTCTTGCTGTGTAGTTGAGCACATTGTCTCACGCCTTGCTACATCAAGCCATGAAATGTAACTGATGTGGACAAATTGAGCATGCTGTAGTTTCTAGGATTTGGAAAACACATTGCTTTCAGGAATAAAGAGCAGCTTTTAAATGTTTGTAAGATGGCCACGTTTAGGATTTACTTCTTGGATTAGGCAAGAATAAAGATGTTTTCAAGTTTAAAAAAATATAATGTCTGTGTTATTTTTGAAACACTTGAACACAAGAAGTCTTTATTTTGCATGGACTGGAAAACAGATGAAAAAAAGGAAGGGCAAATGGATATTATGCATTCCTTTTCTTTCCTTCTGTTTTGTTTCCAGGGCCAGCACATTTTGGTGTTTGTGCTTGGAGGCTTATGAGAATTGCATTAAAATGCCCAAGGGACTTGACTGGCCATATTATAAGTTTAATGGCATTATTACAGTTACTAACAAATCCTTAAGTTTCCAGTTTTAGAAAGAGAATCTTTTCTGGAATGTAAACATCGAAGAATGGGACAGAAAGAGGCAAGGAAAACTAAGTGAATCCTAGCTATTGTCTGGGGTGCCAGTGGTTGGGACAGACAGGGGACAAAGGGGTTTCTTAGTATGTAGGTTTAGCTGCTGCTGCTGTCTTTGGTATTTCCTTGCTCAGGAAGAGCTGTGATAGTGTATGTGTGAAAAACAAAGCTGGTCTCATTAAACATTGTGGGGATCATCTTCCCACAGACTTCCTGAAACCATCTGCATCTTGTAGTAGCACTGGGCAGAGAATTTATTCAACAGAAAAAAAAAATTAAACTACTCACTGCTTCTGCTAAACTTCCTAAAGTGACCATCAATTTGTATTTCCCTACTCTGTGAAATCTTTGATGTGATGTTTCATCCAAATTAAGTTTTCTGGGTTTTATTCTGTCTTTTGCAATCTCCTACCTCCATTTCATGCAGCTGTCTGAATTTTAGAGCTGTTGCTGTGTAGCAGGACGATGTCACCTGCATCCACTTAAAAAATGTTTGGGTATCTGATGTATGAACTGATTCTCCCATTAAATGTGTCGGTGTGTGGTAAAATACTGAGAATTTTTCTGAAGGAAATGTGATAGATAAGTATAAAATCATTATCAACACTGTTACCATTTACACCAGTAAAACTTCCTGGATATTGATTAGGGCCAGAGGATGACAATAAGGACTCAATACTAGGAACTAAATTACTATCTAAGCTTTTATTGCATTTCACATCCAGAGATCCTGATTATGCAATATTTTGGTGCCAATTTAGTATAGTAATGATTGCTGTCCTCTAGATTTACTTTTAAAATTGTGTGTTGAAATAAATGCTGAGTAAGAGAGTATGTGCAGTTTCTGTTGCCATCCTATTTGATTTCAGAGCTAACTTGCTGCAAACACTAACTAGGACCTCTGAAATAACTCATGTATTCTCCACAGGGAATATAAAGATGTGATTTAATTACCAGCTGTCTTGTAAATACAGCTGAAAGAAAATTAGAAAAAAAAACATCTGTGAAGTTCAGCAACTTGTATCCATTGTTGGTTTGGGACGTACCAGTTGTGGTGCAGACGTATTTTCTCTCTGGCCCGTGGTTGTGGAGGAAGAAATAGAATATCTGTTTTAAAGAACAGGGTGCTTAAAGAAGATAGTCTTATTATAAATGCATATTTGTATTGGTTTGGCTTTTTTGTATGTGTTTTTACCTTCCTAGGGGATATCCCATTGTTTATCATGTAATGAAACAGTTTCTTTTTCAGTGACATGACTTGTGCCTTTTTGGAGACAAATTTCATGACAAGCCATGCTGGTGTGCTGCATCTGTTCTACATGTGAATTTTGTGCTGGTTCTCAAGAGTGTTTGGCTCTTTCTGGAGAGCTGCATTTACAGAAACTCTTTTCATGACGGAAACTGTAAACTATTGCCTTTCTGTCTGATCTGCAGCTGCTTCACATCTTCTTTGTTGGCTATTCCTTTGATGCAGTTTCAACCATGATCAAATTTGTTGGTGACACAAAACCAGATGGGTCAAGAATGGACATGTGGCCAGGCCAGAAATGCAGTGACCTTGAGAGATTAGAGGAATAGAGGCCATGGGGAGCAAAGGAAGATTAACTGTTCATAAATACAGAGTTCTGTAGGGCAAAGGTGAAGAATGGTGAAGAAGGATTAATATCGGTAGTATTAAGGGAAACTCACTTTCCAGATTGTTGTCTCAGTGCTGCCCTAACATGTCTTTTTATGAAAAAAATCAGTTCAGACTTCACAGTCCTAAAATAGCACAGATGGAATGAGAGAGAGCTAATGCACAAAATGAAAAACTTTGGAGGATACTGCTGTAATACAAGTAATTTACATTTCAACTCTCAAACAAGTGACCTTGCCAAGGTATTTGGGAAGAAAAGTAATCTATATTGCTTTGCTAGACTCAGGTAAGTCATCAGTAGCAGCTAGAGGGATGGAGTTTAATATATTTTTATAGCCCAGAGAGTTTAATAATACTTGAATTCCTTATGCCTGAATTGTGTGCATTGTAATTAAAAAGTAATTCAATTTCAGAAATTCTAAATAGATATAAATTGTGGTATACTCATAATAATAATATGCCTGGTTCTGAATTTGGCTTATGTTTATGAACAGAAAAGAGCATTGCCCTTCAATGTATTCATTTAAAAACACCACCACTAAATAGGGCTGTCTTGTAAATTTTGTATGATCCATAACAATGAAAGCCTTCCCTAAAAGTTGTAAATGTATTACTAGTTCACTGCTATTTTTATTACTCTGTTTTTACATATATGTAATCTGTTAAAAGATCAAAGCTATAAAACATTGCCACAAAAAGCAATCCATCCAACATAAGCAAGAGTATGTGGAATTTCTTTTTGATCATATGTTTTCTCCACGATTCTTTAAAAGCACAGCTAGCATTTATAGCTCTTGCAATAGGGAACCGTACTTTCAAGATTTGGAGAAGGAAAAGGTGAAGCTATTGTATACTGCATCATATTGAAAATGGGAAGTGATCTGGGTCTGATATTCTGAAACTTGTGAATTGCAAGGGATGCTAGCAAAATGTCTAGAAAATGAGTTCTGACAGCACTGGGCTGAGATAATGGAAAACATCTTCAATTGTACAGGATACTTGGAGACAGAAGAGATGCCAAAGCAAAGCAAATGGCAGGTAGAGGCTTGTTCCTAATCATAAAAAATAAAAGGAGTTCAAAAGTAAAAAAAAATGGCAAATCTGTTAACAACATGTATCAAAACACATGATAATTCAGCAGGGAAAAAATACAACAGTACTGTCATGATTGGTTTCCATGAAGCAGAACAAAGGGAGACAAAGGGAGACCCAGAGGCAGAACCACAAAGTGGCTGGACCTTAAAGTTCATCTTGTTGCCATGGGCAGGGACACTTTCCACTATCCAAGGTTGCTCCAGAGCCCCATCCAGCTTTGCCTTGAACAATTCCAGGGATGGGGCAGCCACAGCTTTTCTGGGCAATCTGTGCCAGGGCCCCCCCATCCTCACAGGGAACAATTTCTTCCTAATATCCCATCTGAACCTGCCCTCTGTCAGTTTGAAGCTGTTCCCTCACTATGTGACCTTGTAAAAAGTCCTAACTTTGCTTCACTGTGTCCTTGTGAAGAAATCACATTGCTCCTGTGGTTGAATACCCTCAGCAAGGGCTTTAAATGCTGGGCCATACTTTGGCTGTAAGGTGATATTGAGCACTGATATTATTTTCTTTTGCGTTGATCCACATTGAGACATCCAACTTCATCCTTTCTTCATTCAGACAGATTTTCTGTAAAAAGAAATGCTCATAAAAATATCTGTGATTTCTCCCAAATAAAATGTGAAAAGGAATAAGATTACTTAATGATTTATTTTTGTACAGGTGACACATCCTAAGTGATGTTCTAAAGATTGCTTAGGCCTACTTTGAAGGTTGGCAGAGTTTGGTCTCCCCACTGTAGGATACAGTGATTGTATCCTACCAAATGTCCTATATCCTATAAAATGTAGGAGGTTTTTCTCCTGGGCTGCCACCTGCAGTGAAGCTGGGATGTGTTTTGTAACACGCTCCGTGTTTATGGGAAGAGCTCTTTCTGACTTTGTGTGTAGCTCTGTATTCAGTAATAAAGCGCACACAGCTTCTCAGTCCCTCTCTCCCCCTCCCCATTGTGTGTGTGTATATATATTTATACACACACCTCATCTGTATCCATCTCCAGCTCTATAAGCAGCTGCCACAGGCCCTGGGAGTGGAGCAGGGTGCGGGCAGCGGGGTGTGACGGGCTCGGCCCCTGGCCTGGAGCGCATCTGTCAGAGCTGACCGCACTGCCCGCTGCTCGGGCAGGCAGCATCCCGCTGTCTGCATCACAGATAAAACCTGCTGATCACTTTTTGTGAGATGCAGTTGAGTACTGCAATCACCTGTGCTCTACATGAAATTACTTCTCCCCCTTGTTCACAGCCCCTTATCTCTCATCCCTGAATTACGTCACTGATGAATTCCATGTAATACAACTAATTTCTGTCAGGCACCCCATAAAATCATAGTGTAATGATCTTCAAAAGGGTGATCTTTCCTCTGTTGTGTCATCTTGTATTATTTCCCTCTGAATCTTGTTTTCTAAAATGAACTGGAAACATGGTTGTCCTTTGGGGTTCATATTTTTATTTTATTTTTTTTCTAAATGCGTCCTGTTCCATAATCTTTCTTCAGAATGATTGTGTGGGTGGAAAAATAGTTGAACAGACCTATTAAGAAAAGATGAAGAAGCTTGATCAGTTGCCTAAAATGTTTATAATGTCTAGATTTTCTATCCTATCTTCTTAATTAGTTTTGCAAACTACACCAATTTGTGCAGAGGTTGTCTGGATATTAGAAAGCATCCAAGTGTAAAATAAGCATTAGGCTGATGCTCTTATGTTATTATTTTAGAAATACCTTTTGGTCTATTCTAAGAAAAGTGGTTTGCTTGGGCTTTTTTATCTGAAGTTACAGCTTTTATAGCTCTGCACTCTATGATACAACATCCTAAGTGGAGTAACCAAATTAATATTCTAATGAGTGTAGTTGATTTTGGAAGATGGATTATCCAGTTTTTTACCTTTTTGATTGATTTCCCACACTGCAATCAAATAATTACCTGATTTTGGGGAACTTCTGAAATAGATCTAACGTGTGTTGTATTTATACATTTGAGCAATGTGATCCTCTTTCCCCCAGATCCTGTACAGAAACAGCATAAGCATTCATTCTGATATAGCCTTTAAACATAAGAAATGGTTCCATTCATGCTAAATCAGGTTCTGGCTTTTGTGTGGAGACAATCAATAAAGTGATAGGATTCTCCTTTTGTTGCATGCTGTTAGCATTAGAAACTCACCCAGGGATACAGCTTAATGCTTGCTTACTTGGCAAATGTGATTAAACTCTGACTTGGATAAAAGAATGAGAATAATTGTGTGGTAGAGGCAACAAAGCATGGTATGATATACACAGATCCTGTAAAAGAGCATACAGAATTGTGTAATTTGTGCAAACTGAAAATAGGGCAACTCCTGGAAATTATTAAGGGCTGGGGAAAGCTTGGTCTGATATTCACATTTGTTTGGAGAAAGAGGGAAGTTTTCTTTCCTGGTCTGTTTTATATTCTCCTCTTTGCAGTAGAAGTTTGAGCTTTGCTTGGAAGGAAGTCTCCTAGTCCATCTGATGAAATGAACTGACTTGGTGTTCCTGTCCAGCAGAGCTCTTTCCCTCTCTGCTCCAGCTTCTTGGATTGCATGGCTGGAGACAGAGAGTTTAGTATCCAAATGTACAACTCAATTTACTGGAATCTTGTTAAAATTGAGGAGGAGCTTTTTCTTTTTGACCAAATTGGTTGAAATCATGTGTGTCCTCTCTTCTGCGCTGCACTGAGAGGATTCATGTTTAGGACAGAGAAAACCAGATCTAGGCTGGGTTTTTAAAATGTTGTAGTTGCACAGAGGTGTAGTTCACTGAGAACTGCATCTCTGTTCCCAAACGTGAATGACCTCTGAGATTTTGTTATGGTAAATCTCAATTTTCTTAGATAAAGCAGTTTGCAGTGTTTGGGTATTCTCTTGGTCATTACAGAAATGATAAGATCTTGGGTGGGAGTAAAAATTAATTACTAGAGGCAGAATGTGAAGGTGTGAGGGTGAAAATTCTTGCAGAAAATGGGAACTAATATACATTCTGAAAAGAAGAGACACGTGAAATGAAAAACTTGCAAACTTATGCAGACAAAATCTAAAACAGACAAAGGAAATTTAAAAAAAACAAAGAGGTACTAAAAACAAAAACAACCAGAAAACCCCCACAGGACCTAAAAATCCTGTATTGTATACAGCAGTCTGTGGTTCACTAGACATATATAAAGATAGAATTATTGAAACAATTTCTCTACAGCAACTTGGGGAAGAGTCCAGGGATGGATATTTTGTCTTCTAAAGACCCATATCCCTAGGCCTAGAGTTCATGTTCCATATAGAGTTACCTATGATTGCTTACTGCTAAGATCATCAAATTTCACATTGCTAGCATTTGTTTTAGAGAAAACCGTTTTCAGAAGCTTTATTCAACATGCAAAAAGCTTGTGCTCATGCTCTCATGCTGTCTTCTTTGTTTGAGACCAGTAGCTTTATTGATACAATAATGGATCTTTGGACAAATGAATCCTGATTTATTAGTTCCATTGATATTATTATTGCATGAGAACATCTTAGAAAGTTTTATGATTTGGAGTTATTTCAGTGCCCACTTAAGGGGAGATCCTGAGATAAAAGCTGTGCTCTGGATTATTCTTGTCTAAGACTCCTCTTATTTGGTCAGAATTAACATTTTGGAATATTCTTTTAAATAGGGGGATATTTTTGTGAAAGCAGAATGTGCTTTGCATGAATATTTGCAAGAATAGCATGAATGGTGATTGTTCTTTTGATGTTTTTAAAGACATTTTTGGGTTTTGAGGAGTGGGCCATGTCAGTCTTCAGCAAGTGTCGCCTGGCTTTACCCAGAAGATTGAGACAACCTTTAGTGCTCACAGGGCAGGTGAGTCAGCATCTCCCAGAGATGGAAAGTGCACTTGGCCATTAAGAAGGAAATGGGCCTTATGGACAAAGGACTAAATTTGTTTCCTTGGCTGTTTTGCCTAGTGTATCTCCCGGCTGTCCTCTGGCACACTCTTTGCTAAGCCAGATGCGTAGGTATAAATATATCAACAGCCAGATGCAGGGATATAAATTAATATGCATTAATTTATGTCCCTGCAAACTGATTACAAAATGTACACTGTGAATCCACACTCCATCCTTGAAAGTTTCAAAACATTTGGATAAGGCCTGAGCCACTTGGTTTGATACTGCAGCTGATCCTGCTTTTAGCAGTGCTTTGTATCCAGACCTCAAGAGTCCTTCCAAGCTGAGTTACTCTATGATTTTTATGAACAAACAATCAACAACATTTGAGAATATGATTAAACTCCATTTGTTAAATAAGGCAAAACTGTTTTTCCTAAATGGTATCTGGGTGTAATATACAGATCTCATTATGCTGTAATATGGCTTCACTCCCTGTATGAATAACAGATTGTAATAGAAGGCCAGTTCTTCATGGCTGAAAGTCACTGCAAGTCCTGCCATCCACGGAGGGGAGGTTCAGAATTCCCATTCACAATTCGTGAGTCATAGTCTCTGCTGCCTTCTGCTTTATGGAGTCACTGTCCCTGTGCACAATGGGCAGAAAACATTTTATCAAATCAGATCGAGCCCGAGTGCTTTTATTGTGCTTTCCAAGGACATTGCGGGCAAGAGGCACAGACAAGGATGGCTCGTGGTTCTCCTCTTTCCCACTGATTTGCTGTTTCAGAGACCCCTCAAAGAAGAGAATGTGCTGTGCTGGCAAGGACTGATCCACCAAGCAAGTGGTGAAGATTGCAGATCTGTGACATCCCTTTCTGACATCCTTTTAAGATTAATAAGTGAAATACCAGATTTTGGGAGTGGATAGCTATAGGCATGTTGATGTTTTCTCAAAGATTTGGGAAGCTGGTACATTAATTAGATTAATTAAACAGTGAATGCACTCTTCATTTATATGGCTATCAAAATGCAGTTCATAAGAGTCTATTTATTTACACAGTTGTCTGCCTGTCTCTTGAATGTCAGGATATATCAATGATTACTGGGGGCATATGCCATGGGAAAGAAGGTGCTTACTGTTTGTAGGCTGTACATTTATTTCCATAGGCTATGTAGTAACTTCTTTTACTGTCAGAGACTTTCTGTGTAATGTATACAACCCAACATCCTGTGGGTTGCATTAGAGGTTATAGTTAGTTGAGGTTGAACAAACAAAACTGAAAAGGAGATGAGGCTTGTTTTTTAATGAAATATCTGTTGTGGAAATGCATATCTGTTGGGACTGTTTCTAATTGGTTTGAGCCATCTAGACAGCTTTGGCTATTATATGTTTCATAAATTAGAAATAACCACAACCAGGAGGGTAGACTGTACTTTTTATGTTACCACAGTATCTGTTTATACTGTGAAAGTCTTTCTGTGTGCAAAACACGAGACAGATTTATCACGTACAATGATAAAATCTAAGTGCGTAATTTGTGAGCACCACTGAAGTGCAAAGAATAAATTTAGGTTTATTACTAAATGGCTTGCCATACTTTGTAAAATTAGCCAGTCTGTTGGTAGGATTTGCCAGTCAGTAACATGGTATGCTGTTAAGCATAATCTTGTGAAAATTTCTCATAATTGGAAAGTCAGTATCATTTTTTTAAACACTGGAACATTTGTTATACTGTTGCTTTCTCTTATGATTATCTGACAGCAGTTTTCCTATTGGAAGGAACATTACAAACACTAAACAAAGAAAAACATTCTAAAAATTTTTACTCTGTGCAAGGCAGTGCTATATAAAAGCATAGAAATTCTGTCATGGTTTTCTTCTGTTTAGGGATGCAAGGCAGAGTTGTTTGGCTTGATATATGGTTTATTATCCTCACTATTTTAATTCAATCTTTGCTTAGAACATTGAAAAAAAACCCCAAATAAAGCTGGTGTTAGGTTCAGCAAGTGTAATTGAAAAGTTATAAATACAATTGTATTTTGAATGACACATTGCTGGATGTTTGGCAGTATCACATAAAATCTAAATTTTTTATGTAGTGACAGCTTAATTCTGAGAAGAAATATCAGGAAAGCAAGAGAGAGTGGTGGGGTTGTGTTTTAATGAAAGGGCCATAGCCAGGCCCCTGAATACTGCTTTTTGAGAAACTTGAGAATTTTGAAAATTGCCTGTATTTGTCAACATCTGCATACATTGTCAACATGTGCATAATTGCTGAAGTTATGTATTGCTTTCCTTGGGCCTGTAGGGTGTTTGTTTTGCTGCATCACCTGCACTGGAGCTTTCCAGGGCTAGAAAACCCAGAGCATGAAGGTCACTTATACGAAGAACCAAAAGTACCAAAGTACCAAAAACATAGCAACACTAAAGGTGACTTTAACCTGAAGAATAGTGAAATCACTGTTCAGGTTCCCTTAAAGTGGTGGGAATATGCCACTTCAGCTGCAATAGCTGCTTCATTCTTACTTCAGAGGCAAGGCAGTGGCTGAGCTTTTGTAACTGCAGCTGCTGAAGTCAGAGGTCTCTGGGCTGGTGACTTGGTGTCTGCTTTAATGTGAGTGTGAAACGGGAATCCAGCTAAAGAGGGGAGTGTTCCTGATGCCAGTAAGGAATCTTCAGTTAGACACTGTTTCCAGAAGGCTATGGGAGACCCCATAAATGTATCTGTAAACTCAACTTTTTGTTAATATCCTTTGATACAGCAGCCATCAGGTGGATGAAGGAGTCCAAGTGGACTTGTGCTTTCCCTGAATCTGGAAGCTATGTGAAGCTTCTCTTGTCCTTGACTCTCTGGAGGTCTCCTCATACCCCTAGACCTTTACCCACTTGGGTGCCTGTTTCTACATTAAAACACCTCTTCAGAATACCAGGGAGACACCATTTACTTTCTGTGTTTCTAGAGACTCTGAGGAAAGTTATGCTCTCAAATGCCAATGGGAAATGTTACTTTTACTGCATTTTCTTCAGCTCTGTAGCCAAAGCTGTTACAAAAAGATAGTAAAATGTGTTTTGATATGAATGAACATTTTTGTTGTTAGCCTGATCCAAACACCTTTACAGATGTGGAACCTGATATTCTAGGGTCTCCTAATGTATCACTGCTTCAGTAACCTGCATTTATGGGTGAAGGAAGGATTGAGAAAGTTGTGAGTGGCTCTTGCAGTCAACATATGTGCATCTGAAGCAGAGCAATATCTTGAGTTGTTTGCCTGCCCATGGTGAGTGAGAGTCAGTTTGTAGTCTTACATTTAAAGAGTGGAAAGATGCTGAGGCACTTGGTGGTTTGGCAGTATCAGAGTTTAGAACAGAAAGGATTGGGAGCAGGTAGCCTTTGATAAAACGTTGTAAAAAGTTTCCCCTAAGTAATCAATACGTATTTACAGCCTTAATTTTGTCTTAGGTTTTTTATTTTGGCCTATCTCCAAGAGTTCAGCTCCCCTTGTTTTTCAGATCTCCTTTATTTCCCAAATGCCTGTCTGATCTATATTGAAGAGTTGAGGGAGGGGGGGCAAATAAAATACCATCCCAAGTCCACATTCCACAAATGACAACATTTATGACAAAAGATTTTAGTGAAGGAGGGTGGAGGGAAAGCAGAGTTTTAATTATGTGACAAGAGGGAAGAAATGGAATTTATAAACCATTTCAGGCTTAGCGGTGAAGGAATACATTTATTAATTTACTGTCAAATTGTTACTGGAAGTGTTGTTTCTGCACTGGGAGCAGAGGGGGGAAGGCAGGCTGGTGACATCACCCTGGTGCTGCAGGGAGCAGCTCGGGGTGGTGGGGCAGGGGAAGGAGCCTGCCCTGGATGGGAGCTCATGCATCTCCCCACTGCAGGAAGGACCGGAGCTCAACTCCCCTGAGGCAGCGTGTCTTGCATCGCTGCCAAATCTACTGCTTTTGGCACCAGTCTAACACTTCTATGAGTCATCTATCATCCTAGCATTTTTTTCTTTCCCGATTGTTCTATCACCATTGTGGAACAACAGATTTTTCCCCTCCTTTTCTAACCCTGCCCTTGCTGTCTGCTTCCAGGCTGCTGTAGGAGCAGCATGCTCCTGCTCATCCATTGCCGCCCAGTGATGGGAACTTGGCTCTTTGTCACTCTTCTGGGTGCTGGATGAGCTCCATGCAGCTCAGCTTCTTCCCCATCCTTTTTCTGAGGAAAATAGCTGTCAGGTTCAGGTGCCAGAGCATGTGTTAGCATCTAGGTTAACTTGTGCTGCTGTGAAATGTATCCCATTCTGTATGTGTGTATCATCCATTTAATAGGGAAGGGCCCTGCCAAGGGCAGACCAGGACCCAACCATCTCATCTGCTACTGTATGAATTTCAGATATTACAAGGTAGAGGCAGGGCTGCTCGATGTCCTTTACTCACATCTCAGTCTGAAGCTGTGATCCAGCCCTTAAACATTAAGAGGAGCTGCCAATGCTCCTGCAATTGTCTGTGAAACTCCTGTTTTGACACACATACCGTATTCTCGTAAAACATTAAGATACAAGTTCAGTTTTCATTTCAGCAAACAGGAGAATTGAATTCTCTCTTCATTAGCAGTGCATGAAACTGTCTGCTGGTTGGTTCAGGGCTTTGATTTTTATTCTAAACCCAGATGGAAATATTTGCATAAGTCCTACAGTAGTCCTTTGTGAGGGCTTTTTCGTTCTTCTCGCCCCAGTTAATATTGCAAACTTAAGAAATCCTCTGAAATTAATCTTTTCCATTATGCCCATTCCTGAGTATTACGAATATGACAGAAAGATCCAGAAATCACAGCCTGGTGCTGCTTTCCAGCGGGCTGTGGAGCTGCAGCGATTATTTCTGTGTCGTGTGTGTGTTTATCTCTTTTGGCTGGCGAGGCCTTCCACGTCTCCCCATTTTTATTTCCCCTTTCCACACACTCCTTCCCAGCTGCCGTAACCAGCGCTCGCCCTCTGGCCAGTGTTTGGGCTGAGCAGGCTGTGAGGCTGCTGGTAATGCCTCTCCGTCGGCCACTAGGCAGGACACACGCGGCGGCGCTTGGCATCTGCGCTCTCCTCGCTGTCGGGCAGCCTGCTGCCACCTGGTACCCTCTGCTCCAGACTTCTCTGCTGTGCTTGGTGCTGAGCACTCTGCAAGGAAACCCTGCCTGGGCCAAAAGCATCCCCAGAGCAGCTTCTGCTGCGTTGCCGTGAGAAAGGATGGATTTGGCGGGTTTGTGCTTTGCGCTGCTGGAGAAGCAAGATGTTGAATAATATTTGTTGTTGTTGTTTCATTGAAATTCTACTTGCAACTATAGCTGTATCTCTTAGCCTGCATGGAAAATACCAGTGATTACTTTGGGTTTTCTTTTTTCAATACAGCAGAACCCTGATTTTCTCCCTGGGAGTCCTCATGCTTGGGGTTGTCTTGTCTCCTACTACTACTGTCATTATGAGAGGGGAGTCTTAGTATGCTTAGTGCCCTGTACAAGGGGTGGAAACACTTGCTGAGACAAGGCCTGAAGAATCTGGAAAAAGGAGTATTTTATATTTTTTTTTACTCAGTCCACTTTGTTTCATTGGTATTTATTTTAGTAGTAAAATGTAAGTGAATTCCCTTTTCTTTCCTGCTGCCTATTTTTATCCTACCAGTGATTTGCCTTCATTTTTATATTAAGTATGGTGCCTGTAGAATATTTACTTGTAATTGTGTGTAATTTGTTTGTGTTTTACTCTGGAATATAAATAACATCCCGGTGTCTCTTCAGCTTAGAAATTCTGCCAAGCTGTCACAGAGATCCTTTCATGATCCATATCCTTCTCAAACTCCCCGTGATTGGTTTTTAAGCGCTGGGGCCAGTGGACCGTAAGTTTTAGAGTTGCATTTGTTAGAGATGCCATTTTGCATTCACTGAGAAAGGGCTGTTGGGTTTTGACACCATTCCCTGTTGCCCTTCTCCAGTTTTAGACCAGTGTGAAGTATATCCAGAGATGTGTGTTCTGAAGTGTAATAATAGGTAGGTAATAGCCTAAATCAGGAGGCTGCTTGGCTCTGTACATGTGTGTACAAGTGTTTCATGAGCAAAGCCTGTATCCATCCAGAGGTGCTTTCTGCACTACTGCAGCACGACAAGCACAGAAAAATCAAGAAAGGACTAAATGTGTATGCAGCAGTCTTTGGGTTTTTCATTTTTAATTTTTTCATTTCCAGTTGCCCTATGTGTAGCTGGTTTTAATATCTTTTGGTGATGGCTTTTATGGCATTAGGGGTCAGAGTGAAATTGATATCTACTTCATCCTTCTAAGAGCATATAGATGTAACATCCTTTGGACCAAATCCAGTCTCTCTTGCCCTTGGAGTGCAAGTGTTGAAAGTATGGAAAACATTGCAGCTGCAGCATTGGGATGTATGGGACAGGTGCAAGCAGTAGAGAGCTGGTAACTTCACGGGAGCTCTTTTCCCAGTGGTGTGCTGAGGATGCTGAGAAGGTTGGCAGTAGCAGTGGGGGAGCCTACAAGCATTACAAATCCCTGGCCAGTGCCCCAGCACAGCCTCTACATAGCAGGCATAGCTATGTCATGGCTCCACAGCTGTTCCACCCCCTCTGTGACAATACATATGCTGAGTGAAGCCTACCTAATCCCTGCACTGAGCTTTGCTTCCTCAGGGGAGGAGCTCTGGGCTCGCTGACCTAACAGCCTCTCTATATAGAATTTCTTGGTTAATATCAACAATATCCTGATGTCACATTTGATAGTTCTGCAGCTCTGTACTACAAGCTGCGTGACACCAGTTGTTTCTCTCCTTTTTTTATGCACTTCCCTGACACCACAGTCCTGGGTTTGCCCATTACTTACCTTTTTCTTTCCATCACATTTTTCTTTCTCAGTACTCCTTCTAAAATAAAAACTTACATGCCCAAACTAACTGAAAAGCTGGACATATGACAACTTTCTTTAGGTTTTTGTATTAATGGTATTATCCAAATCAGGTTAGCCAACTGGAAGATACATTATGGAAAAAGACATTGCTGAGTGGAAAGAGGTGATGATATCCATGCAATACAGAGCAGTAGGAATGATGCTCCCAAAGGCCCAAAAGGTTGTTCTCACTGTATTTGTATGATGCTCAACTGAAAAAAAAGGAAATGTCTTCTCTTTAAATAAACTGAGCTGGAATTTCATCATGGCTGCATGTCACCCACTACAGCTAGATTTGCCTGACTTCTTGTCAAGTCAGGGTTTATTTGTACAAAACTAATTTTAGAGTTTTCTACATAATATGTTAGGGCTGTTTTTTTTCCCTTTGATTTAATTTGTCAGTATCATGTAGCATTTCTGCCTCTATCTCTGTATCCATTTCTAGTCAGTTTGTGGATGGTGGCACTGATTTGACATTTGGGGTTTTTTCATGGCTTTTAGAGAAGTAAAAAAGGCTGACAGTCACTAGCTGATTGGTATGATAGGAGAGGTCAAATTTAGGATCAACATCACTTTGTGTAAATGTAAATAAAACACTGCCATATTTTTATCTATTTGCAGTATGCTGAATTTGGACTTCAATATACAAATTAGAAACACTTGATAAAGAATATGAATTGAACTTAAATATAACCCATAGCAATATTTTTTGACTTGCAGAAGCAGGATTTTTGTTGGTTTTTTTTGTAATTATGAGTGCTGAAAGTAGGGATTCATAACAATGGGAGGTCCCAATAGGACCCAAAAGTCTTGTGAAAAAGAATTATTTTCAAATTGCAATAATTCTACCAAATTGCTTTACCATTTGTTTTCTCTAAGTATGTAATAAGAAAACTCATTGTTTTAACATCCAAGTGTAGTTTGTATCAGTGGCGTAAAAAAAACCCCAACAATATTAGAGATGGCTTTTTCTTACAGGGAAATTTATAGTGTATGCTACCACAGAGCCAGACTCTCTCTTTCACCATGTGAGCAGATATTAACTGGAGACCAGCATCAGACAACCATTTTTGTCTTTCCCTTTATTTGAAATATGACATGCACAAGTATAATTTGGCTTAAGAGACCAATTTATGCTTGAAGTGCTAAATAGTTTTTCTGTTGGCTTTATATGAGTTACACTGAACACTTACCCAGTTGTCACAAGGATGAATCCATCTAATATAAAGTAATCCTTTATTCATACCAAATAACACTTTTTACTGCTTTACTTCACTGTAGTCAAGTCTCGGGGAGGATCTTTCTAAGTAATCCTTTGAGAGAGGGGAGCTGGTGACAGAGCTATGAATTCTCTGTGGACTCAGGAATTCATCCTTAGACTGTCTACACTCATTTTTTTCTAGGAAAAATAGTAATTTCTTGAGAAAGAGATAGGGAGTAAATTAAAACAAACAAACAAAAAACAAACAAAAAAAATTTGACACACACTTTGTGTCCCCAGTGTGATAACACTCAACCACAGGGGCTTTCCACATGTTATGCATACAAGTAAACAATTGCATTATTCAAATTGTTTCAAAACCACATGTTTTGTGCTTTAGAATTGGTCCAGAAGAATAAGAAAAGCTGCAAAATGAAACGTATTTTGAAGCAGTATATGTATAAACTTTTGTCCATTGATTACAGGTTAGAATCACTTTAAATCCAGTTTCACCTGCAGATCTGGCTGATTCTTAAAAAAGGAAACTACAAATTCTGTTTTCTTGAATCACTTAGTGGTACCCAAACACAGATCAGAATTCTAATTTCTCTTTGTCAGTAACAGATAGCAAAATGATAAAATCTTGTTGTAGAATACGAATATTAATTTTCTAACCAGATTGGAAAAAACCTGACTACCCAGACCTGTGTTTTTGAAGCAATATTCTGATTCCTATTAATTTAAATGAGAGCCAAATGACAGTCTGTATGGACCTCTTTGAAAATTTGAGACTTAGTACTTTATTCTTCTTTCTTTCAAACTGTTGTAGAAGACTTTCATGTATTCAGTGGACTTTCAAAGGCAGACATGTATAGTGCAGTTAAAATACTACAATTTAGTAGTATTGAACTGCCTAAGTTGTCATTTCCTACAGAGTAAAAGAGTATGGTTACATGTTGTTCTACGTGATGCTGCAAGATTTAAGACTTCTGCTTGTTCTCAGTGTAACTGGTGAAAACTTTATTGCCTGTTGTCAAAAAAAAAAAAAAATCAATTTAATTTTTGAAACCTGAATCTAAATCTTAGGTCATGCTTCCTTTATAATTACACACACTTACTGGAAAGGCATATGGTGAAAATATATAGAGCTTTGTGATACAAAAGAAACGAGGATAAATGCTAGGCTTTTATGTTGATTGCACCTGTATGGGGGCTTTATAAGCTTACAATTTGTATCATTTATAGATAAAGACTCAACATATCCCTAATGTAACTAGTACTGCAAAGCTTTTTTTTTCTTTCCCCCCTTCTTTCTGCTGACTGAATGATAGGTAAAGCAATTTTCAACAAATGTCTCCCTGTAGGCTGTCATCATGGAAGCGTTGTAATCCTGCATTTTAGCCTTAGCACTGGCAACTACCCAGAAATTATTTCATTTATGCCAAACTGTTCTGCACAGAGCACTTGTTCTCTCTGTATGGGAAGAGAACAAACTTTAAATCTCAACATTCCCATTGTTCTGTCAGATCTTTATCATCTGTGCTCATGAGGATGTAGCAAAAGTGAAGTAGCCACATCTTCCTTTGTTTTCTTGGGGTGACCTCAGTTTAATTATGGAGTGAAAATTGAAAAACTCACAGATGACTTAGGTGCCTGCTCGACATTTGTACCTTTGGGAGTGTTTAGTGTTGGAATCAGATCATTACCAAAAAAAAAAATTAAAAATTTGTACTTCATTATATCCAAGCTGTTTCCTCTTTAGGAGTTTGGTTTGTTTTAAAAGCCACATGCAGCCTTCTGCAGAGACTCAGGTGGTAATGTTACTGCCTTCTATAAAACCATTTTTCTAGTTGTTTTATGCATATCTGTTAATCCTTTAGTGTGGGCTAAGAGCTTTTCTTTAAAAAGAAACACGGAACATAAATGATACCTTAAATTAATCTGAATTTCGATTTTGTTCAGGATCAAGTCATGAATAAGCTACTGTTCAGATCTGGCAGCTATAGAGCCTCACATATTGTCTATGCCCTCTTTCCTAGACCCTGCACACCTAATATTCTAGCAAAGAAAATAATTTAGAACTGCAGGTGCACATTTTATTTAATCTCTAGAAATACACTTGCCCTATATAACTAGTTGGAAGATGTATTTTACATTAAATTCATAAAATCCCATCTATTTTATCTTCCCATGTGATCTGCATTTCTCTATCAGTAAACACAGTAATAACTTAGAGGTGGAGATGAGCAGGTATTTGGACAACATGATGTTATCCCATACATATGAAATCCATGGTGATAGACTTTGTTGGAAGTCCTTTGCATTAGTTTCCACATACTGAAAATGCAGTTTTGAGTTATTCCCCAGCTCTGAAAACCATCATTTCCAAATGCTTGACAAATATCCTTGTTCTTTGTAAGGTATTCTGCACTACAGCGTGGTACAAAGAGCGGCTTCAGAGAGGGCTGTGCTGCTCCATCCTTTTATTGCACACTGGGACAAGGAGTTTTTTCTTGCAGACCTTCTTGGAAACTATTCAGAGGAAAAATCTTGCCTGCAAAATAATGCTTTATGTTAGAAAATGATCCACTCCTTGAAATTGTTGTCATATCACATTGGCTCAGGCAGCTGATATTTTCAACTCCTTTTTATAACAGGGTTTTTTTCCCCTTTTTTTTTCCTTTCTAAACCTCTCTCTTTCTGTGAGAGGAACTGTCAGTTAGACATTAAATGATTCCTGGTTAGGCAGTGCTTTTCCACAGATGGGATGTTGGCCTCAGTCACCAATCTAGATTCTGTTCTGATTTAATCTATTAACTGAGCAACCAGAAACTTGTAATTACCTTCATTTTAAGTATAGGTCAAAGTTGTTGTAGAAGAACCAACTATTTGCTTAAGTGTTTAAATATGGATTTCTCTAGAAGTCTTGACCTCTGTGGTTTCTTTGGCTTCATTTCCTGTTTAGTTTCCAGCTTTCAGAGACTCAACTACACATAAGTTACCCACTGTAAAGTCAAATATTTTCAGTCAGTTGGTTCACTTACTCAAGGTACAGATCCTGTTTTGTCCAGCATTTTTTAAGGTTGGAGTAGTGGAAATACAAAATTATCTCAAGGGCATTGATGAGGGTCAAAGGATTGGCCTCTGCTGCTAGAACCTTTCAAGCAATCAGGTAAAAAAACCCAAGAAAACCAAAATCACAGTGAACTGGGGTATTGCAGTGACTGAGACCTTATGTTATCTAATAGCGTCCAGAAAGATTTTGTCATGTATCTCGAGTGTGGGAGCAAAGAAATTAAGAGCAGTGTCCACAGGCACACAAATGCTCAGGAAATGACCTTCTGAGATTTGGTAAGCAGAGATGTAAAAGCACATTTAGTGAAAACAGAAAGGAAAAGAGAAATGTGGATATTGATGTCCTTTATTTAAAAGACCTCAAATGTTCTGTAGTTAATTTTCAATCAGTCTGTTTCTTTCATGCCCCTGTTTGGTTCCTGTACATGATGAGTCTGATGAGGAGAGGCTGAGGGAGCTGGGAGTGTTTATCCTGGAGAAGAGGAGGCTCAGGTTAGACTGGGTATTAGGGAAAATTTCTTCACCTGCTGGGTTGTAAGCACTGGAAGGATTTAAAAGCCATGTGGATGTGGCATTTGGGGATGTGGTTTAGTTGTGGACTTGGCAATGATGGGTTAGGGGTTGGACTCAGTGATCTTAGAGGTTTTCTCCTGCATAAATGATTCCATGATTTCTACTGCCTGAAGAATATAATTCACTAAATATGGCAGGGAAAAAAAGGCAAAGTTTCACTAATAAGAATCTCACGTAGACTATTAAGTTAAAACTTCCAGGAGACATTTTTAGTTGCAGGGGTAAGGGTCAGGTCTCTTTGCGGATATATCTTCTCTTGGCTTTCAGCCTAACAGCTTTAGGGGACATTAGCTTGGAACTGAGCAATATAAGCAGAAACAATTCTGGTGCTCCTGCCTGGTGGGAACTCACAGATGCTTGTAATAAAAATTGTTACAAATTGTTTCATTAGTTTGCAAAAGCAGATTTCTTGGAATACTTTACCTTCTTTTGCCAAGAATTTTTAATTTCTTTTATGCTCTGTACATGACAAGCACTAGCAGAAGCTACCTCTCAATTTATTATGATGATACATAGGATTTAAAATGGCCACTCAGCATTTTTCCATCTGCATGTTGAAAACAAAAGGTAATTGGGTTGAAAACAATATGGTATTTAATGCCTTTAAGTGGCACATTTTTCCAAAAGATAAAGACATACTAACCTTCTAGAATTACATAATATCACAGACATAAGTAAAATTAATCAGATATGCCACGTGCCCTCATTTTGTAAGTGCAATAGCTCATTTAGCTGTTAGCAAAACCTTGCTTAGTGAAGCATCGATAATTAGAAACTGTCAGTGTCTGTATATGAATAACACTTTTTCTCCCTCTTGCTATTTTGATATTTTGGGGGGGGGGGGTGTGGAAATCATCACATACCACATTTCATCTGTCTTGGAGTACAAACATAATTGGACACTTCAAGATGTCTATGTAGAATTTTAAAAATATTACTAAATGTTTTTATACTTACAATTACAAACATGTATTTTTATCCAGTTGGCAGATGGGAGGGGTTGCTCTTGAGATAATGCCCAAAGCAGCCTCCTGTATGTAGTGTTTAATATAATTAGTTTTCATACAGTTTGGTAGCATGCCTTTTAGAAACAAAAATTTTCTTGTTTGAAAGGAATGTTTGTACTTAAACCTGCTTAGAAGATCAGTAGAAAGCCATTTGCTGGTGACATTTTTTCCAGGCAAGCTTCTCTGAGCTCACAGCTGTTCATGCATTAGGCAGAATGAGCAAAGGGAAGTTTTGCCTGTCAGTCACCAGGAATCATTAAAGCACTGTAGGCCTGGGCTGCAAACAAGGTGGACAATCCTGAGAGATGACAGTGTTGCAGTATCCTTTTCTTAGCAGATCAAGAGTGTCTGTGCAGACCTGTGCTGTTGCAGGCCACCTTTCATGAGGACACAGCTCCTGTGCTCTCCAGGCTGTGTTTGATGTGCAGCAGCTCTTTGTGCGTGGCCCTCCTCGCTGGCTCTGTTGTTGCATTTCCACTGTCAGAGGAAGGACAGGACATCCATATGGACAGATTTAGGGTCAAGCACATTGCATGACACTATTTTTATTTCATGCTTAGAAGCTTATCCTGTGCCTTATAATAGTTTTTATATAAAGAACAGAATCTTGACTAAACTATTATTAAAATAGACACATTTAAACCAAAGCTATGTAAACATTCCAGCAGCTCTGTGACAGTGATATCCAGGTTTGAGACCAGGTTTGTTCTGTGGTCTTTAGTTTGAGTAGGTGGAAGAATTTCCCTTTTCCTTCAAGAAGTGTAAATAGACATTTTGTGTGTGACTCTGAGCCTTGTCTTTCCACTAAAAATGGTGGTGGTGCAGATCTCCTTGTCTGAAGTCGAGACAAGACAAAAACCCAAGTGACAAGCAGATAACTCTGGTGAATGAATACAAAACCATTTTTCTGGGAGGCACATAAAGCTGTCCATGCTCAGGAGAGGACAATGCAGAGCTGATTTAGGATATTTATATTTATATTTATTCAGATTTGTAAACAATAACCTTTAAAAAAATATTGTTGACTCTGTTTTTTTCCATCTGCTCACTGTAGCCATTTCTCTGTGAAAAAGCTGATTTATACCCATAAGAACCCCACATTTGGATATTACAGTGCACCAGGGTGTTCTGAGGTAACTCCAGGGGCTGGTTGGAAGCTCACAGATGGTCCTTAGTGCAAATGTGCATGTTGCTTAGTGGTAACTTCACGTTACTTACTGGGAACACCTTCAGGGAGTTGGTTGCACTACTTTCCAAAGGCAGTTTTGGCTCCCTTTCCACGGGTTTACCCCACAGTTGATGATACACATTTAGAAAGCTCTTGTTGAGAGAGAGACAGCCTCGGTGCTACAGAAGTGCAGATCACCTGAGGTGTATTCCAGCCACTGTTTAGCTGTGAATATCTGGGGACTCTACAAGTTCTAGCTGGCACTAAACCAACACTAAAATTGGGATTTATTATGTAAACTAACTATTTCCAATTCTTTTTTAATGGAAATTTAAAATATTGAAATCCTAGTGTAGGACTTAAGAAATTCCCAGGACAGCATGCTCATCTGCTCCAGAGACCTACTGTCTCCAGACTGGTGGGATTTCTTAACTTGATTCAAAGACCAGCTGCCTGAATTAATAGGAAATGTATTAAAGGTGCATGATGTCATGGACTTACATGCATACATATATAAATGAATAATTGGATGGCTGTAAGAATATGGATATAACCCTTGGTCTCAGGTGGTTCCTTGACACACAGTGCCAAGTCATTCACTCCCACAAATGGGCTCTGGAGGGGAAATTTCCTTTTCCGCTTGTTGTATGTAAAATATGACAGAGGATTTTTTTTAAATGCAGTGCACTTTGTTATTCACAAGCCATAAATATTTATGGACTGTGAGAAAATGCACCTGCTACTTATTGCTCCATGTGAAACAAAAGCCCAGGAAAGCAAATTCTATAAACCAAAGGAGATGCTGAAACATATTTTATCAATTACTGATAAGTACTAGAAGCTAAAATGAACTTTTTTCAGAGACAAGATGAAAAAAAAGATAGCAGCAAAATTAAATTGTCCAACTGAAGAGCCTGGCTCCAAAGGCTCTACTTTGTAGAATTCATAAACAATAACTGCAGTACTATCTGAAATAGATGATGGTTGAATAGTTTGGAAAAGTAAACTCTTCTCAGTATGTTTTCAGAGATGATTATGGGTAATCTATGTAGAGAGACCTCCTTGAGGAGCTCCATTTAGTTCAAGGCTAAGGGATTTTAAGATCTGTCTCACATGAATTGGCATATGACTGTGCACTACTTCATACATTTATCTGAGAGACCTCTTGGTTTAGATTGCCTGTGTCTACATTGCATTCAGTGTGCAAACATTTGAATTAAATTTGGAGTTTGCAGCCATGGAGCCTCACTGGCATGTAAAATACTCCAGACTGCAAAAGTACATCTGGGAACTTGGAGCAAAATCCTTTTTGAATGCTAAACTTGTGCTGTCTTTGCTACATGATTCTCAATACAAAAAGTAGCTTTTTGAAGCATTCTGGAGAAAATGCTCTTGGTTTTTATTAATGAAATACCTACACTAAGAATTCATAGTGGTTACTAGAATGAAAATTATTGGGTTTTAAATTAAGCTACAATGTTACAGCTTCTCGGGAATTTCGTAAAAGAAACTTTCATGAAACTTGAACTTTTCCTCCCAGATTTTAATATGGCCCTTAGGTCAGAGGGAGCTGTTTGCTGTCTCTAAGGTAGACACAGTCATTTCCTACCCAGGATTTCTGTAGATGAAGCTACTGCAGTGCTGCTTTTTGTTTGTTTGTTATTTTCCTTTTTAAAAAAAAAATATTTTTGCAACTCTTGTCATTTTAGTAGAGGTGAATAGTCCTGTATGTGCTTATATGGTGAAAACAAGAGGTAATACTGTGTCTTACAACAGGAACATGAATCATTGCAGTGTTTCAAAATCGACTGTGCAGTCAAGGAGCAACAGTATGATTGCTGTGATTACACCTTGCATTGCCAGGAACACCTGTAAACTGCTTAGAAACTACAACAATTTCGCTGTAAAAACTTGAGTTACAAAACTTAACTGCTTAGAAGACTTCAGTTGTACTTGTTTCAGCTTCTGAACGTTTGTAGTGGCATCAAACAACCTTAGAGTAGTACAAGGCTTCTGAAATGGCAAAATCCAGTCCATGAATTTTGTTTCACAAGCATGTGACGTATGTATCCCCACGGGGGATCTTGGAATTCCTGTCTGTGACATGGGGTGAAGCTTCCCCACAGTTCCAGAGCTCTGAGCTTTGACGTCAGCCTCAGCTTTTTAATAGCAGGTCTGGTAAAGCTGGAGTTGGCTCATTGCTCCTGCTGAGCACACTGTGGTAAGGTCTGATCAGACCTTGGTAGAAATTAGTGATGCTGGCAAAATTAGCTTCTTGGCCTTGAAAAATACTAATTGAGTAGTCTTCTAATAGTACAATGTAATTCAGCTTAAAGAGCTTAATCAGAATCTATTACATGCTGCTAAAGTGGCTCAATAATGGAAGGCTGATTCATAACCATCATAATCACTTCATTGCACTTTTAGTTTAGATCTGTTTTTCTTCTTGCTTTAGTGCCCAATAGAGTCCTCATAGCCAGAAAAACCTTTGAATTAAATGTTTGTATTATTAAAATTTGAGGTTGTACCTATGAAGTAGTGAAAGACCTAATTGCAGGGCAGTACACTTTAGGTTTTATTGCCTTACTTGCATTTGTGGTATAAAAAGAGATTTTGATCAGTGTACTGAAATTTATTTTTACATATTTTCTAGCATCTTGCAAAATCCTGGAGTTGAATTTTTTGGGGGGAGAAGCATATCATTTTTGAGAATGTTTTGCATGGAACTCTGTTTCTGGAACTATTGCATATCCATACTCAAATAACTGATCTGAAATGTATGGTTATATGACAGTGAAGTTGGCCCTTTCCTGTGGTCTTTGTTCAGGTTTCACAAGTTTAATTTTTGGCTCAGTAACAATGTCCAGAAGTGCAGACCAAAGACACAATCTTTGAGGGGGATCAACTGGTGACCATCAGCCTTGTTCTTCAGAGACCTGGCTGGTCAGCAGACCTGAGTTCAAAGCTTTAGATGTGCCACTGATTCATTGACCGATCTCTCTGTCTCAGTTTATCAATCAGTTTGACAGAATAAAATAAATTCAGCTTTCCTGCAGGACAAACTGTGTGTGCAAGTTCATAAACAGGACTTTGAATGTGTACAGTGCTATGTAGGTGAAGTAACCTGCTATGGTAATATATTGGGACAGAGTGTATTAATTTAATTAATCAATCTTGATTTAAATAATTTTACTTTAAAGTAGCCTCTATTTGAATAATTGATTTAAATTTTGCTTTGCATGTTACCCTCTCATGATTTATCTAAAGAAATATTGATTTCTAGTTGTTAGTAAGCATTGATTTTTCAATGAGATACACAGTGAATTAAACTGATTATTCCTGTTTAGGCGGGGAAGGTTTTGAGTGTTTTTTGTGTTGGTTTGTGTTTTTTTTAAAAAATCTTTGAAGGTGTTGCTGTCATGGAATGATTTGCTTATATTTTGTAAAGGAAAAAGCTCCAGGCAAAACTGTTCTGGACAGAATAAGAATTGGCTCAGTTAGGATGCTAACTTCCTTTTTTAAAATAAAGGCAAGGATTATGTTCCAGTGGCTAACTTCAAGTTGAAGGATGCATTTTTAGAAGAGATACCTGAGAAAGCATAGCATAATATTTTGGAAGGGAAGAAACAAAGGTATTTTGTATATTCAGTGTTGTGGTGGCATGCATGAGGCCTTGGGAAAAACAAGAAGGAAGGGTAGGTACATTTGCAGGAAACAGGAGAAGAAAAAGAAAGTGTAGAAAAGTTAATTAAGAGGGGAGATGAACTAAACCTTGGGAGAGTCGGAACCTTGAGCTTAATGAAGAATGTAATGGTTAACTTCATGTAACTTTTCTTTTAATGGGTGACCATTAAAAGCCATGGTCAATGGCCAATTACAATGGTCATGCAGGTTAGGAGGGTCATTATTTTAGCAGCTGTATTTTAGATGTATTGGAGCACTGGGAATTAGACCTTAAACGGGAATTTGTTGTAACTGATGCAAGTGATGCAAAGCCTTGGACAGGTATTTTAGAGGAAGGATTGGAGAGGACAGGGTGCATATTGGAGATATCATAGAGAAGTACAGTGACAGTTTGAGCTGTGATCAAGGGATGGGGAAAAGAGTTGAATGGGCCATGAAATTTGAAATCTCGAGAATCGAGAAAGATAGTGATGTTGTCAGCAGCAGCAGCAAGGAGGGGAGAATTGGAAGGAAAGATAAGAAGTTCAATTTTCAAGAGGCTGACTTTGACATCAAAATTGTGTGTTTGAGAAGCAGGCAGAGAAGGGAGATAGCCTGCAACGTAGGGGAAATGAAAGATGCGAGTGAAGATTGGTGATTCATCAGTGTCAAAATGGTGCTGGAAGCTGAGGGCAGGTGAACCTGCTGAGACAGGAGTAGGGAGGAGGAGGACTGGCTGAGATTTTCCACTGGAGATCAATGGAAGCAAAAGGAAGAAAAAGAAAACTTGGACCTGTCAGCTCCTACAGTGGACATCTAAGGGAGGAAAGAGGAGGTGTTGCATTACTCAGCCACAGATCAAATAGAGAAATGGAAACCTGACTGATTTCAATTTTACAATGTCTCGTAAAAACATTTTAACAGGAATTTACATGCGTGGAGATAATTTGATTAGAGGCCTTTGAGAGAAATATACATATGTTACCTTTAATTTATGGAGCAAGTACATCTTAAAGAGCATTTACATCATCAATTCCCCCTAAGTCTTAGATACCTTATGGGAGGACTACTGAACACATCCAGTAAATCCATAATTCCTTCTGAGATACTGAATATTATTTTTAGTTTAAAAATTGGGAAATAAATCATTTTTAAAGCTTATTAAAATGTTATGTGAATATTTTTCAAATATAATTCATATTATCACTGGTGCATAACTTTTCAAATGAATAATTCACAGCAGCAAGTAGTCACTTTTGATAATCTATGGTGGTGTATTATGTTGGTTCTGCTGAGAGATTAACACTTATGGCCTAAGGAATAAAACCAGAGAATCTAATCCATTTGTTTGCCTACTCACAGTGTCAGATACTTTCTTAAATTAAAACCTATTAGTTTGAATTCTGAATCTTAAAATTGGATCTGTTTTAGCTCATTTTAGACTTTTATAAAACAGGATTTTGATATATCACATATTGCAGGCAAAGAAGTATGGAGGCTATTGATTTTCAGCACAGATTTTCTATTATAGGCACTGAAGAATGTTTCTAAGAAAAATTTATAGGATATTAAGCAGAGAAATGGTTTCAAAAGGCTATTGGAAGATCCAGGAAATAGGTTAGACCCTGTCTTTAATTGGTTGTTATAAATTTTCTGAAAAGCAGCTGAATTTGAAATGGTTTTTCACCACCCATTATGATGGTGTATCTTACATAAAAATAAGGAAAAATGTAAATGCTGTTTTAGTAATATCAGTTTGACCCCATGCACATCCTGTTGGTAAAAGCATGCATTTAATTATAAATAGTGATGTAGGAGATGTTCAAGTTTCCCAGAGAAAACACTGAGATATATGTAAATTACATACTTTATGTCCATTTGACTTTTCCCATTTATGATCAATTAAGTTTAAAGTTCTGTAACAGAAATGGTAGTGATGTACATTATTGCTTTTCTTGTGGGTTTCTGTCTGGAAGCAATGGGGCAGCCACTGGAAATGTCTCCTGGCAATCTCTCCAAGTTGGTTTGTGCAGTGTGTAATGCAGCTATTGCAGGACCCTGGGTAAAATGCCAGGATTGTACTTAGGGATTAGAGTCTACTCATATTAATAAATCATTCAAAATGCAGGATGTCATTGTTGGGTTTTTTGATTTTCAAGTAAATGCTGTGGTTTAATTACAGTGAAGTATTTCTTAAAGGAGAAAATTTTATTCTATAAGTTATTACTTTAATAAGCAATGAATAGGCAATTAAATAACTTGAATCTGTTTTCTGAACCAGAGTTGGCATTCAATGTATACTTGAAGACAACCAGCAGAAACAATGAATCAGATACTGTTTGCAAGTTTTGCTTAAAGAACAAAGGTTAAAGTTTCTACAGACTGAATCAGAGGGATCATTAGAATTGCCAGTGGAATTGACATTGTCCTGCCTCTGCAACACTGCCTCCCAATCTGGTGTGATTTTGGGATATAGTCCCTGATTGCAGGCTAAAAGAGAAAAAAAACACACAAAAAACCCTGAAAGCCCAGCATTATTTGTGAGACTGGTGTAATGTGGCTAAATCAGAAGTAAATGTATAATTAACCTTTTTTTCATGATAAATTAACATTAATTTTCTCAGGATTAGTGTGAAATAGCATAATATAGGACAGGTTTAGCATTCAGGGTAAGTGTCACATGGGACCTTTAACACTCTTACAGGATTAGTGCAGCCAGTGATTCATGCTGTTACCATGCACACAGAAATAGTGTGCAGCTTCTGGCCATCAAAGAGGCTTTCCTAATTATCAGCTTTTACAAGTAAGCATAGAAAGATTAGAATATAAATATGAGGAAGATGGCTTCAGAGTTCTTGAGGGAACAAGATAAAATACACTCTTTCCCCAGTGAGTAGCTCAATTTTCGAAAGAAATTTTGCAGTATTGTTCGAGAATGCATCATTAGGAAGATAATTAATGAAAAGGTCTGTTGTTAGGGTCTGAGTGAGTGTGGTGTCTGTATGTTCATCCTTCTTTTTTTCTTTTACAAGGGCATTTCTTCCTTGTCTTATTAATCTGAGCATTCTTTATGCAAGGAAAATGATGAATAATTTTTGAAGACTGGGAAAGAAGAGTTGAACTTGAAAAGCACTGGTTGAAAGTGTACAGCTTTGATGATACTGAGAAACAGGCCAGCTCTGTTTAGGTACTCAAATACAGACTCAGTGCTTAATGTTTGGAATTCAAGAACCCAGAAGCAGAATTCTTTTTCTTAAACACTCGAATCAAAATAGGAAATGAAAACACAGATGCTTTAGAAGCATCGTTCTGGTAAGTCTTATTAGTGGCCAGAAACTCCTCCCCCAGCTGTGATCTGTTTCTCTGCAGCCTGGCCCAGAAAGCTGTGGTTCAAAAGTTAAGGACAGATGTAATTTTCCCTGCCCTGATGCTGCTCCCCAGAGGGTGCCCCCAGACAGCGACTGGGGCTCGACAGTAATGTGCTGAAACATTGTCCAGTGTGAACACAAGGGTAAGTCTGAGGCCAGAGGTGAGAGACAAATCTTCCAAGCAACTCACTCCACCTTCTTTCCTTGCTTTCATCCTTTACTGTAGATGCAACAACTTAGTGCCCATAATACACCAGCTCTGCTCAAACGGGGCTCCCTTGCTAAATATCAGCTCATGTAGGAGGTAACGTGGAACCACTTCAGCAACACCTGAGGAAGAAAACATGCTTACAGCCAAATACACTATTAATATATCAAATACAACATTTTACAGCCTGGTGAGCTCTGCTTCCTAACTCAGAATAAATAGTGGGGTTCATGACTTCTCAGTGAATATAAGATTGCAGATAGTTTGGGCCATTAATCCATGTCAGGCACCAGTCATCTGCATGCTCCTGGACATACTCCCTTTTGCACACAGAGGTATTGTTCATATAGATTTCAAGGGTTTAAAAGATTAATCTGGGTTTTGTGGAAGTCCTAAAAGTTTAGATGCTACCGTGTGGACTGCCATATGTCCATAAATCTCAGACATCTGGCAGCCCAGCTGGAACTGGTGTGCACATGAGGTCTGGGGTAGCCATGCACAGCAGACACGGGGAAGTGCTGGATTCCCTCCCTCCACATGTGCTGCACAGCTGGCTTCTGCATGGAAATACCCTGAGCTGCTGGGCTGGTTCATTGCCCATGGACACGAGTACCTGCAATTTGTCTCTGTGGGTTTCTTTCTCTAGACCCTGATATTTTGTGCTGGACAGCCTGGGTGAATTTAAATGAATAATGTGACAAATACTTGTTACTATGAAGTATGTCTGGGGGCTCAGGCCTTTGGAGGCAGTAGCCTTTTTTCCAGTATATCAGATTGTAAATTCAGAGAACTTTTGGATCACAGTGCAGCTTTTCTAGGTTCACATCTTAGAAGCAGAGATCAGCATGGGAACTGCTCAGTGGGACTTCTTTTTCTTTGCTAGCCTGAATATTCATATTTACTAAGAAAACCAAGTAGGCTGAATGGTGTGTGTGTGTTAAAAATGAGCCTTTTAGTGCTTAAGGTATGTTAGAGAGATTGTTCAAGAATGATTTATCCATAGATTGTCTGTGCTGTGCTTTCTATGACAGTTTCATCCTGGGTTATCAGCTGTTGTAAGTGCCACTTGCACAGAGGCACATTTAACCTGTGCACTCGGTTTGCTTTATAGTCAGATTTTGCATTCATGAGCAAACACAATTTGCTTATTGTTTGGAACAGTTCCTTTCCTTTTATATAAATTCCTTGTGTTTTCTTAGACACCCACACATCTATTACATGTCGGGCAAGAGTCTGATCACTGGACAAGATGTCTATATGTGAAATAGAAATTGAGTGTAGGAACGGGCAGTTGGGCTTCGTTGTCTTTTAAACTACAAAATTAGATGGAAACCAAAAGTGTTCAGTGTGGCTGTGCTGCTGGATAAAGGCTGTATAGAACTGCAGATTTGTAGGCAATTTCCTTCTGAACCCTGCCCAGGACAAAACCTACATATAAATAAGAATCCTGGTAATATGAGGATGTTTCAGATGAAACCTAACTAGTTGAATGAGGTTCTGTGTGTAATTATCTGAAAACCCACAAGCACACCTACACATAAAATTCAGCATTGTTTATATGGATGTGTAGGGTAAAGGTCTTCGTTTTCATCTTGGAGTGCCAGGGAGATGCTTTTGTGTTGTAATTAAGTCTTCATAATATCAGGAAGAAATTGCTGTGCTCCAATCTGAAAATTCATTGTGCAGCTAAATGCTCCTCTTTGCATAGAAACTGTTCTTAATTAATAATCTGTTTGATGGATTATTAGAGCCAGACTGGATTGGCATCTGCACTTTGGACACGATGTACCTGATTGTACTAACAAGTTATAACAACATGTATCAACCACTGTAATTATCATGTTGCCACTGTTTTCTGCAGATGTAAAGATATATAATTCAAGCTGACAAGCCCAAAGATTTTATTGGAATGACCTATGATACCCTAAGTTCTCATTAATATACAGCCAAATGCACAATATCAATTAAGTATAAGATACAATCTCAGGCCTTCTTAGCATTCGCAGCATTTAAAATTAGTAATGCAGCAGAAGGTCTTATAATTTTATTTTCCTGCCATGTTGAAATGAAGAACTTTGCAGTAGAAAAGATTTCTTAAAAACATGTGGTTTTGAATAGTCTGTTCTTTTTTGTGTTTTCGATTCTGACATTAGTATGTAGTAGGAGTAAATAGCATTTAAAATGAAGCCATTGTTTATTCACAAATCAAATAAGCTACCGACAGCTGCCCTAGTGGCTTCCTCATTCACTTAAATTAATGCCTAAGGCCTTGGGGTGAATAGTCTTCTGGGGAGAATGTGGGCATTTATTTTCGATTTCCATTCAATGTTGGGTCTTTTAATGCCAAATCCTATTTAATGTGCACATGTTATGTTGAACTGTGTGCAAATTTATTCTATGGACAACTTGACAGAATTCATACTATTAAAGTCACATACAATTTGTACTCAAAAAATAAGGTCTTTTCTTTTGAACAAGCAGCATACAATTCTGTCTTTATTTTAGTTTAAGATCTGCAGAGCACTGAGAATAAGTCCTACACAATAATAGGTACTTTTTAACTAAGCTTGGGGTTTGATGTTTTGGATTTCTTCCAAGCCCTGTCCATTTAATCAGGATGTTCTTGTGCCCTCAAGTGTTGAAACAGTGCTGTGATGGATACAGTTCAAGAACTTGAAGCTGAGGGTAGTTTTGTTAGGTTCAAGTATCCTCCTTTTGTTAATTTATTTTTATTTTAATTTTTCCCCCCTACTTGGGAACTGCATAAATGTATTTAGACACTTACATTTTGTCAGGGCAGCAAAATTAATTAGGCCCTGCGTCCACATAAGGACTTATACCCTGTGACAAAAAGAGGATGTGAGGGTGTAGGAGTGATAATGATTCTCTAATGTAGTGGTCAGCCTTCTCCTGGGGAAGTGGAATACAGTTCCAGTTCTGCTCCAAGAATTGCTTTTGCATTTAACAGAAGCAATTGAATCGGATGACTGTCACTGTCTCATTTCCTGTCCCGGCGCCGTGTTAAAATGGCCACATTTTAACAGCACACAGTTTATTAAGCAAGTTCAAATAAATTCCAGTAGACTTTAAGCTTCTTAGGTCTGAGAGAACATTTCCTTTGTGGATCTTGGGGGACATTGTTATCAACTAAATGGATAGCTGCTTTTCCCATTAGCAGTGAGGTTATGGACAAGTGCAGGGATTGAACTTTGGAATGCAGTTTAGCAACATGAGAGAGGCAATCTGGCCATGACTGAAAGTCAAGGTCTAACCTCAAACCCTAGAGAACTTTGGAGCTGTAAATAAAGTGCTTAAGGACTTTGTGGCTCTCTTTAGTAGAAGCTGAGCAGGGGTCTGGAATTTGGTAATTCTGGATTAAGTGCTTAGTTTCCAGCTAAAAGCCAACACAGATGTGTTTGAAAGATTTCTGGAAAACTGGTTCTAGCTGTCTGCTAGGAAAGAACTGCATATAAAGTTGAAAAAGAAGCCAAGGGCCAGAAGTTTGACCTGACAGCACCTCAGAGGGGATATAATTTTCCTTTTTTGCATTTGTAACTTAGGCAGCTTTTGTTTATGAGCTCCCTCTAAGCCTAGATTTGACACAAACTTTAGAGTGTTAATCTCTAAAAGATTACACATCTTTGGCAGCTATTTTGCTTTGCACTTTCTTCTGTTCTTTTTCTCACATTTGTATACTCTCTCCTGAAATGGAAGGTGAAGTGTCCTTCTCGGGTTGTTTCCCTGCCTTCACACTTCTGCCTTTTCCTCAGCCCTTCCGGACTGGGTAAAGATCACAGTCCCTCTACTCTTTAATGCTCAATCTTGCTTTATTTTGTGGAGTTGGAAAGGAGGGGTCCCAGCCACTGCAGACTCCTCTGGCTCCAATTCTGCAGTGTTTTTTCCTTTAAAAAGTGGAGCTGGTGCTCACCTGTGCTTCAGTTGTGAGATTCCCCAGTTTACCTCAGCACTGAAGTGGCATGGCTTCTGAAAGCTGTGCATCAGCCCTGCATAGTTCTGACAGTGTCCGTGCTGTGACAGGAATGTTGTCAATTTAGGGCCTTTGTTTCTATATTAAAAGGTGCAAGCAGCAGCTGAGAGGTGGTTGTGTGCTTTCCTCACTTATTTTTTGGGTTGGGGTTTTGATTTGGGTCAAACACCTCCACCCCAGCTGCTTCAGCAAGGCAATTCTGCATTTCCTTTACCTGCACTTTGCTTTTGGGAGGTTATTGTTGTAACTATAGGGGCTGGGAAAGAGTGGACAAATTTTTCAAACCTGTGTTTGTGAAGATATGCATTTCAGTTCCTCTCAAGGTACTCAGGACAAAGTGATTTTCAGAGTTGTCGTATTTCCCCAGCTACCACTAACTCAAGATGAGCTTGGTTTGTTGAATATCTTCAGAAAAAAATACTGCTTTTATTGAGAAGTATGACATGAGGTAACCTGGACTATTTGCTCTCGATGTGCTTTTTATTTTCATTAAAGTTTATATTCTGAAATAATTAATGGTTGCAATTCCCCTCTTCCAAAAGAGAGCCTCCAGCTCAGCCTGTAGTACCAGAATTGTCTGTGCTTGCTGAGATATTAATTGTTCTTGCTTGGTTTTTTAATATTTTTATGGTGTCCAGAGAAATGGTAAAAAGTGGGTGCTATATATTTACAACTAAAATTCTGTGCTTGTGAAAAAAGGGGAGAAAAAAAATTGTATGATTTGAAAACTTCTTACGTCTTTCATAGACCATATTTTCATACTCAGCATGCTATGTGAACAAAATCATCATGTAATTTTTTTGGATATCTTCTAGTCAGTGCTTCTGCATGTTGTATGAATTCTTTTCTAAATTACTCATTTTGTGTGATCCATCACCTGTTCGTTTCCATTTGTTTCTGCGCTAGGTCAGCATATGTTTACACATTTACTGCTTTCATCACCTCTCCTCTGTTACTCCATCCCAAACAACGTTGTTCTTCAGAGTTTATCTCCTTTATAAATGCATTTAAGGCCATCCTTTTACATTCTTGGAAGTTACTTTTTGTCGGGAACACAGAATTGCAGAGCATGGATGCAGAAGGTGTTACTTTAACAGGGTCACTTACACGTGCAAGTTGTGCCCCTTGCTCAGGGTGGTTACCACAGGTGACACTTCTGTCTGTGTTTGCCTCTGCAGAGGCCCTTGTCAGGGGTGGAAATTTCCCCCTCAAGGATGGGAATATTTTGGTCATCACTCAGCCAAAAATTGTTTTGACCACAAGCTTTCTGCTGGTTAAAGCTCCTTCTCCGGAGGACAGAGCAGTTTCTTTCAAGTTTGCCAGCTAGAAGTGTTTCCCATCTTGGATTAAACAGTTTGAATATTAAATGACCTTTTATGGGAAAATAGAAAATACAAGTCAATGGCACATCAGTGTTTTTACTGATAAAATCTGTAATATTCTTGGCTTGGGTGAGAATCAGCTTAAACTCCAGGCCCTCAGTCAAACAAAGCACCTGCAAATCGAGTTCCAGCCCCACTGTTTCATCCTCTTGGGAGCCTATATACTTTGGATCTGGACATAAGAAAAGGAAATTACTTCCAGCTTATACATCTCAAATAAGAAGAATACTTACTTGCATTTAGAAGGTGATTTCAGGGTGTGAAAAGACCAGGTTCCCTGGAGCTGGTGTCAGTGTAGTTCCTCTGGAAGGTGCAGCCCCTCACTCCAGTCCCAGTGTGCCTAAGGAGGGTTAGACCAGATGGTCCTTCAAAGTCACTTCCAAACTGGGCTGTTCTGTTATCCCAGATGAATTCCAGAAGGAATAGCCCGAACTCACCTGTTCCTTGGTGGTGCCTTATTTGCTCTGTGGGCTTGACAGGGATAGAACTGAGCTCTGTTTGGCCCTTGGCCTCCTGCCCCTGGCGAGGTGGGCTCTGTGCACCTCTTGGGAGGGATGTACAACCTCTCACATGCCACTCTTCTGGAGCTAAACCCAGCACATCATGATACAGATCTTTATCAGCTCATTAGAGCTGCTGAAATTTGAAATCTCTGAATGGACTGGACTACAAAAGGAATAAGACATTTGCATTAGCTCTTATCCCAGCTACCCTCTCATTTGCATGCACAAGTGATAAATTCCATTTATTCTCTTGCCTGGGATATTGATTTTCTTTTAAAATTCCTGTTTCAGGATACATATCATACTCATTGCTGTTATATGCACCTGTTTAAACACAGCACTAAGAACCCTTAGGCTTGATACAGAGAAAACAAATCCTTTGTGAATTTTTAATTAACCTGTCTATATGATTTGAACTGAATAAACAAAATTTACTGCATATATTTCGATTAACTGGCCTTTTGTGTTGTCACAGATCTAAGCAAAACCTTTCTGGGAGAAGACTCAATTAGCATTTCGATCTCTGTTTCACTTGAACAGTTCAGGCTTGTTTTTAAGAATGTAGTCTTTTGTCTGCAGATAAACACAGAATTAAAAATCTAACCTGATATGTCAACTAAATTAAAATTGGACAGATTACCCTCACCCATCAGACATCACCAGACATCATGCAGAGCATGCTTTCTTCTTGCAGCCTGAGAAGTTCAGCTCCAACGTGGCTGTGTGTGGTACCTCATTCTAGAAATGCCACGAGGAAAGGGGGTTGTGGGTCCTTGGGTGCATGGACACAATCCAGACTAGGACAGCACACCAAAGGAAAATGGGAGTGTATGCTAAACTACCCTTCTACAGGAATAATCCCTTCCAATCTTTACACATTTTTTGTTTGTCCCCTTTTTGAAGACATCGACACAGAAGAAGTTTCTGAACAGGTGAAAGCCCATAGGTGTTACTGGGAACACACTTTTCATCAGGTAAAACTTGGCTGGTACAGATCCATGCACTACTAGATGGAAATGAAAATGTGTATTTCTGTAAACACAAACAATGAGTGCTGCTGTTTTAAACAGTTGTTCTTCCAACAGAGTGCAACACCTCATTTACTCAAGCATAAATGTTGTTTTATATTGGCAATGTCATTCGTTCCAGTATTCCTGTGTACACATGTAAACAGATCAATTAATTTTGGGGTTTAATTCATCTTGTTTCCTCTGACATGTTACAATTTAAAAGGAGTAATTAAGCAAATACGTCACATTGTGTTATGCTCATAGGCTTAATATCCAAGTTCCATTTTCAGACAAAATAGTGATAAATCTGATGGCAATACAGTGAACACCAGTTGTTTTTCCTACCAAAAAAAAAAGAATGCAGCAACATTCACTGACTTAGATTAGCCTTTAGGTCTACCAATAAACATCCCACATCTAGTTTAAATGCAGGCAAAATTCTGTTGACTAATTCTGCAGGCAGTTTATAAACATACTTTGATAGGTGTGTCCTTCTAAATCCTATATCAGATCAAATGTGTGTCACACAGCATGACCTAACATAGCTCAGAGCAAACTAGCACATGCAGAACTCACATATGCATTTGCAAAAGAAATTCAGTGTCTTTGTTTGTACCTTGTCTGCCGCTCTCTATCTTTTCATCTTTACCATAATGCTACAGATGTTTACACGATCAGTCCAAAGCACTTCACCATTGCTGTCTGTAATCAAAGAGCTTTTGACCTTTCAGAAAAAGCCCAAAAACCCACTGGGGTTTGCTTGTTTGTTTTTGGGGCTTTTGAATTCAGTGTGAAGTGCACGTAGGCACAGATGAATAGAGGTTGAATCTTGAGGCCTTCTACCAATTCAGAGCTCCCAGCAACCTTGAATGCCTTTAGAAGATGTTTGCAGAGTAAAAATTTTCTTAACTAAACTGAGACCTACATTTTGATAGACCTCTGAAAACAAAGATTGTTTTGTATGTGAAGTGTGTTTCAAATGTCATATCACTAGAACTCTTCCTGTTGTCCTTTGGGGCTCTTTCAGCCACTCCCTTGCCTGAAGTGCAGTTACCATGATGAGAATCTGTAAAGAAATGTTTCGAGGCGGGGATTTTTGGCCCAGGAGAGGCTGTTGTACTAATAGCTCTAGAGCTGTGTCTGAGACTTTCAAACTCCTTGGCTGGTGTTAAGCTGCTTTGCTTTTGTGAGCATCCCTTTTTTGCGGTGGGGAGAGCATGAGTGTGAGCATCCTCGTGGGGTTTTTGGTTCCTGTGGCTGCCGGTATCCAACTCGCAGCTGTAAAACCTGCAGCCACTCTGCTGTGTAAACAGTGCTGCAGAGTGATTTCAGAACACTTCAGTTTATAACCTTCTTTGAAAACCAGCTCCCTTAATGACACTTAAACATGGGTTCCAGATGTGACAGTTAAATATACCCAACCCTTGGGAAATTAGCAGTGCTGGGGTTTTTTTTTCTTTATTCATTACTAAGTGCCCTCTGCCATTTTTCACGCTCTCCCTCCAATTGTCTCTCAGTCCCCCCCTGTACTCCACATTACAACAGAGAGTGCTGTGATTTGGTACTTACATTCTCATGAGGGAGTGGAGGAGCAGCATTATCAGCTCACTTGCTGTAGCAGCTGAACAGTGTGAAGTCTCACTGCACTTAATCCTGGTTACAAAATGTTACTGGACAGCAGTGTGTTGAGTTTCACATTCCACTGGACACCCAGTGTGTGGATATCTCCACATGTTGATGCATTTGTGCACAACAAGAACATGAGCTGTTAAATGTCATTTTCGTAAAAACGTGCAATTTTGGCCAATAAAGTTTTGGGGGTTGTTTTTTTTTTTTTTTCATTGCAAGTACAAGGATAGCTTAACTGGACAATCTCAAAGAAAAAAAAAAAAAAAAGAGGCAGCTCTGAGCTCTGTAGCCATGAGTTTTGGTCATGGATGGAAATATCTTACATCATATGTCAGCCACAAAGTGGTTTGCCTTAGTTCTCAGAGTAGGTTTGTTTGAAAGACTATTCTTGAAGTAACATGTCATTCCAAGCTGGGATTGTGAAGAGCATACAAAGAGATTTTTAAAATAGTATTGCCCTAGAAGAATATTAATGGCAAATAGGAATCTGATTAGCTCCTTATGAATTGTTACAGGATCCAAAGACAGTGAAATAATTTTCCCAGATGCTAATGAATTTTACATATCTTTGTTCTATGGAGGCCATGTTTCACTTAGCATGCAGTCAGTACCCTCTGTCTCTGGTTGATTGGGGCACTGAATGCTCCCTAGGTGCTGGAGCTCATAATTAAAGACCCACAGAGCAGACCTGATGCCACCAGGCCTCTTGGCAGAGCTCTGTGATTAACCTGTTGCTTTAGTTTGGATTCACACTCCTTGCCTGCAGATGTCCTGCTCCTGACTCCTTCCTCCCTGGAGTTCTCTCACTACAATGCACACCTGGAAGGAGGTCACCTTACTGGAGGCCTATTCTATTCAAATATTTCATCTGTTTTTTCTCAAGCAGTCCTGGATTACATGCCATTGAGATTACTTCTATGCAGTGCAGCACAAAGCTGAATGTCATCAATCTCTCTTTGCTTTATTCTTTCATCTTTTAAAATCTATACTTCAGGGAGCCACATTTTAATAATGGAAGACATCACCATGTTTATCAAATTAAAGCAGACAGTGACCTGGTCATCTATTAACATTCATAATATCCTTAGGATTCAACTTAGACAAATTCATGGTACCTGCTTAGTAAATTAAGATCCTGTAGCAGAATTAATCATTCATGGTTATTATTGGCATATGCCTTTGTGCTTTCAAAGAGAACATGTGAAAATAGTAACTAATTAAAAGCAGTAGGCATAAGACCAGCATAAATCTGTGTATGGCTGAATGTCTAGTGGTCCATACCACTCTGAAATTTCTAAATATATGGCTTAAAGACAGTATGTATGTATTTTTAAATTTTTTTAAAATTTTTTTTTAAAAAAGTGTACAATGGTCATTGATTTATACCCATTTAGAATGGTAGCTGATACAGCAGAGTAGCCCAAAAAGTAGTATTTTTCATGCTGTATGGTGTTGTGTATTAGTTTATGGTTTGTGGATCATTGTTTCACCACTTGCAAGTTAAGTGTTCAGCCTTTCAAGTTTGTTTCCTCAGAAAACTGTCATGGCCATTCTGAGAAGAAAAGACATAAATGGGGTCAGAGCTAATTTGAACTGTCCACATTTGAAAAAAATTAACCTTGGCTTCCTCTGTAAATGTTACTGGGAACCCTGTCAGACTGGGGACTGGGCTTTGACTGATGAATTACTAACTGGATGGAAATCTAAGTTTCAAACTTCCTTTGGACATGATTCTAGACTGGTTGGAATTTCTCCTCTAAAATACTTGAAAGCATTTTCTTAACAATGCATAAAGTTACCTTAAAAAGCTTTATTAGAATTTGGATTTGGGGATCCACAAAAAAATCATCTGATATTTGGGACATTCTTTTAAGGCTTAGGACAATGCCTAGGTCTGTTTATTTGCAATGTTAACTAAGACCTTAGGATAAATCACATTTTTGTATGGTGTTCTGATTTTGTTCTTTTATACTGTACTATCCCTAAGCTCCCTCCTCTGCCTACAAACTCTTGTGCCTTGTCTTGCTTGTCATTTTTTGTTTGTATCTCCAAGGCAAAAAATTTACCCAGCTGTATGTTTACTAAAAATCCATGGTAAAAAAGGGACTTGGGTCCATAGTTATAATAACAAAAAGAAGGGCTTTTTCATAGTAAATACATGAGGGTTTTTAGTTCCTTTTGTAATTGCTATAGATGTTATATAATCAGACAAACACAACTCATACTTGTCACTTTCCAGGGTAAAACTGGTTGGAGTCTAGAAGAATGGTGTGAGATTTTAAAGGAAAACTTAAGATATTAAAAGAAAAATATTGAGAAATTCTTAGCAAAATGAAGAAAATCATTCAAATCCATGACATAATTTTAGCTTACCCTAATGACCTGTAATTTCCTTTTTTCTGACATGTGGCCCCCATTACATGAATCACATGGACATTGTCATGACAAATTACATTCATTAAAAGAGTGCTTCTGTTATTCTAGTTAGTTTACAATTCAGAATTCATGCTCTAAATCTAGTGATAATGCTTTACAAAAAATTAGAATTTTATGGCATTTTTTTTGTTTTCTCCTTTGGCTGAGCTAAAACAGCTTTTGTTAAAATTTGACCTTAATATACAGTAGTGTTTTAACAAGTAAATGGAGCAATTTTTGCATTAGACATATAACAGTGCGTTCTACAAAATATTTAAAATATATTGAATACTACTAGGTCAAGCCCTTTTTTTTGTTTTTAGTTGTCTGTTGCTTATTTTTAGCTATTGTACTGGAAACTGATTTGCATAAATGTTTATTTCTTATTTTCTGGGTGAGGTTTGTAAACCCAAGCTGATTTTTATAGCCATTTGTTTTTAGCAAGTCCATAAAGCTTGATAGGTCTGTCCCAGTGAGTGATACAGGTTTGTATGCAGATAATTGCTGTGCCATGTGATACCAGAGATGAGAGACCTGTGACATCTCACACTCAGGCAGCCAAGCTTTAAAATTATCACCAGCTGACTTATTGTTGAATTAAGAAATTTAACTCATTTATCACTTTAAAAGTGGAAAATTTGTCCATTTTTTGCTGTATTTTTATGGCTGAAAACATGACTTAATAAATATATTATTGGAAATAGCAATCATTAGGGAAAGGTGTTACAAATTTTACTGGTGATGGCTTTGTCCAAGTTTATTTTCCACTTAAAAGAAAAAAAAATTGTTCAGATATAATCGCTCCTTTCAGCCTCATGATTTATGCATGTGTTAGGAATTTCGGAATAGAAATGTTTCTGCAGTGAATCAGAGCAGCTGTCCATCTACCCCTGTCTGACAGCAATCAATAAAAGCTGCTGCTTTCCAGGACATTTTTCACCTTCTTCCTCTCCTTTGAACTTACTGGAGCAGGATGGGTGTGTATGTGACATAAGGATCAAATTAATTTGCTGTTAGTACAGGTGTAGACAATGCTAATTAAGAACTAAATCTTGAATTCTGCTTATAAATTCAGTATTTGTGTTTGAATAGAGGCTTCTTCATGGGCACTAGAACAAACTTCTTTATTTAATATATAGTTTTCTGTTATGCATTGCTTACACTGACACTCAAGAATAAATACCATCCTCATTTTCTCAGTGTGATACTTAAGGAGCTGTAAATTAGATTCCTAGTTCTGTGTTGGTCTTTTCTGAAGATAGAAAAAGTCTATGAAATGAGACAGAATTTGACATCTCTTAGAACAACAGAGTTAGTCTGAATTTTTGAGTCTAATTGCAAGCAGAGAATATAGTTCATTGTACACACCAATTAAATCAAGCATTTTTGCCCTCAAAATTCATGGGAAACTCTTAGGCTGGAAGTTGAAAATAAGCATGGACCATTGCTGCATGCTGACATGGAAGTGCTGAAAGTGATTCCTTCAAAGGATATTATCTTCTGTGGCTCTCTGTGAGAGTGATGGGGATGGTCCACATATGAATCATGTTTATTACACAAGGCTCAAGAGCTGTTTGGGAACAAGTCTCCGTTCTGCCAGGCTGTACACAAACACTGCTGCGAGATAAACCCTGTCCTGATGAACTCCCAAAGTAAATCACCAGGGTAGGCAGAGGGACAAAGCCTGCAGCAGTGAGGAGGAGTGTGATAACTGCAGTGAAAGGTGGGATAACTGCAGACACTGGTTTAGTTCTGTGATTGATTGATTGATTGAATTTTACTCCATCTGCATGATGGTGAACGCTTGTTTTCTTCTCTTTAATGTCCACTATAGATATGTTTAATCAAGGAAAGGGAAGTAGAATGAAAAGAGAAGTGTGCCTGACATTGATAGAAATCCTGTTTGGATAAATTGTTCAGGAACAGTCATCCATGTGAAAATATGATCCTTGTAAGACTGCTAAGGTCATTGGGGCCTGTGGAGATCTGATGAGTAAATGCTGGTCACGCCTGGAGGCAGCTTCAGCTTATGAACTCAATTCTTCAAAAAATGTAAAACAGTTTTAGAGAAAAGAATGTTTGTCATTAGCCTGTCAAGGCTGTTTCCCCCTTGTTTTCTTGGTCCCCTTTTCAACATCTCTGTGTCCCTTCATGTACCTGTCAGCTGCCCTGAGTGTGTAGGAACAGCTGAAATGTTGGTGCTGGTTTGCATTCTGCTGGCTGGGAGGTATCTCAGCCTCCTGGTGGGGTGTGAAGAAGTGCAGACAGAGCCCTTTTTAATGGCAGGGCCTCAGCCAAGTTTTGTACCAGCCCATGGTGCTGCCCAGACTGATGGTTACACCCAGTAAATGACAGCAGTGTGGCCACCTCAGTGAGAGGGGCCACCCTGCTGTCTGCAGGACAATACCTGTCTAATAAAATACATCCTCATGTAGAAACAGCTCAAGTCTTTAATGAGAACACTCCTGGTTATTAGAAAGATGAATCCTTTCATTGCTGGTCCTCCACCATCCCAGCTAATTTGCCATCAACCATTAACATATTCAGAATCAAATATACAAAATATTGGTGCAACTTCAGTGTCTTTTCCTCTCCTAGACTCACTGGGTGCCTGCAGACAGTTCAAAAAGAGTTCATTTTGTTCACCACAACTTTTGGAAAGCCTTACTACGTTCACTTTAGTGCAAATGTGTCTTCATTCTGTAGTATACCTTGATGTTAGAATTTGCACATTATTTAACATCCCTTCAGCATTCATATTTCCTTTGATCCCCTTGCTTATTAAAAAATGCAAATCTAAATTGTATCTTATTAATGTGCTTCTTTGTGCTAAAGCTGTGGGGGGTTAAAATCCCAGCTTTGGTAACGTATTTGGACTCTTAATGCACGAAGTGCAAAGAGAGCTAGACTTCTGCAGGCCATATTTTCTAATCAACTGTTATGAAACAGATTTTTTTTATTGTGCTTCTCTTTCTTGCTCTCATAGAATTTACAGGAATAAAAAGAGTAATGACTTCATTGTTATACAAAAAAATATTTTCAACCATGGATAGAGATCCTTAGTAATTTGCTGTAATTTCTTAAAAATGACAGTGAGGAATCTTGGATGAAATTTCAGAAAAACAGGTGTTTGAAATACAGGAAAGCATTTTAGATGGTTGAGTAGAAGTAAATACTAGGGGCTTTTTTGTCATAGATTGAGTACATGGATTTTGTAGTAGTAAACAGTGGTCACTTTTTTTTCCAGATAAATGTAGTAGCTTTTAGGTGCTGAGCACATCCTTTCACTATAAAAAAAAAAAGCAAAAAAAAAAAAGCAAATGCTGTAAAATTACTGATGCATTTAAGGCCATTAAAGTGCTCCTTATATTTCCTTTTTGCACAACTTGACCTATTCCTATGCCCCGGTAAAAGCTTTCTCTTCATGTTTAATGGGTTTTTTTTCTTAGCATTGCTGCTTGTTTCTGAATTGCTTCTTGTGCATCTGCCGAACTCATTGGAAATTTGGGTGGGTCATTGTAACTTGGGATTCAGAACTGCATGAAGACATCATAACAAAATGTAAAGCACGTGTGAGACTGACTAAAAGATGGTAGGATAATATAAACTGTTATAGTGCCATGTTACTTCTTCACAACTTACTTTGCAGCAAGCTTTACATACAAATTAAATTTTTCAGAAGCAGTCCAATCATTAATGAGTTTTGGAGAACTGTTTGGATAAAGACAAACTAGAAAAGTTGATTATTTGATTTTTTCTTAAGAAAGGTAAAAAAATTACCTTAGAATTATTCTTAGGAAACAAATAATAATGGGAATATTTATGCAACTTGTATATTGAAACAGCTAATCCTTGTGTTGTTTCTGCAGTTGCTGCAACTTTAGGACATTCAGATTCACAGTAAATTGTTGCTTGTGATAAATTGTACTTCCTTTACTGTCCCATTCTTACTCCTGCTGCTTCAGAAGCCTGAGGGGTCTGGCTGTGAAATGGGAATGGTAGGTGTGCAGTGGATAACCTGATCTTCAGTTTATTCTAAGCTTCTGCAAACTCAGAGGAGGAAACTCTTCCAATAACCATCCTATCATACTAGTAGCTGTATTCTACATTAATTTGCCTTGAAAATAATTACTGATTAGGGATGGACAAAGTGCTTCATCCAGGAGCTAGATCTGTGTTTGTAGCCAGGCTTTGCAGAGTTTCACACTCAGGGGATCATTCAATGGCTGTGGTCCTCATCCGAAGGCCATAGATTACATTTTGTGCACTATTCCCTGCTTCCATCTCTTCTCAGCTCCCTCCAACTCAGGGAATGAAGGCTGAGCAGACTGACATTTCTTCCAGGAGCCCTTCAGAAATGGAGACTGATGCTCCTGGCACTTCCCTGCAGTGGCTTTCTGGGATTTTATAGATGAATAGGAAATGGTAGGAGGGTGGGTTTGGGTTGGAAGCCCCCCAGGCTCTGGCTGACTGACAGCTCTGTGGGGTTACGGCTTTGGGGAGCTGACCTGCTCTTCTAGTCCAGTTTTCACTGCTTTCCTGAGCAGATAGAAGGGCCCCTATTTGTAAGGCTCAACAAACTGTCATTACTGAGGACAGAGGCTGTGGAAAAGCCCCTTGCTGATCTGACTCTCAAATAGGCGTTTTAGAAGTCCTTGCTTTGCTGATCCACATCCATGTAGCACTGGGGATCCTGTCTCAGGCTCCCTCTTCACTGTGGGCAGTGAGGGGTCGGCTTTGTGCTGTTTTACTTCTCATTTTACCTGGATTTGCTGTTTCTTTGGCTGCATCATGTTCTCTTCAGCAAGCCCCAGCCACTGCTGCCCCAGCTCAGAACTGGTGACCAGGAGAGATAAGAGAGTTCCCAGCTTCCTACTCAGGAAAACAGGAAAGAAGGCAAGCAGCTTCATGCATTTGAGATTCAAGAGGTCCTTGTTTTATTGCTCCTGGTGGTTGTGTACACGTTTAAGAGGGTGATCAGGACACTGGGGATGGATGGATTGTCCTCAAACAGTGGCTTTGTGATCTCTTTTCCATAAGGACACTTCGCTCAGAGCTTGGGGCTTCCAAGCTCTGGAGGTGTGAGTGAACATTTGAAGATCCTGGTTTTGCCATAGAAGGGTTTTGTTAACAAGAATAGAGGAGCTCTCCATTTATGTGTTTGTTCATAAAGAAAATGACAGCAATAAACTTTTGGATAACTTTATGATAATAAAGGCCTGATTTATCAGAATGCTTCTACCTGTCTGGGCCACCATGGTGAGACAAAGCTACCAGAAATCTGGTTTAACTTCTTGGTTGGAATGAAAGTTTTTTACTTTCTCCAGAGTAGCAAAACCACCCCAGACAGACAGAATCTGCCCATCCCTCTAGGCCTCACTCTCATCTCTGTGTTTCTCTTGGTGACCTGTGTGTGTTGGAGGTGAAAAGACAGATTTTTGACTATGAGAACTACTTTCTATAGCGATTAAAGACCATCTAAAACTATTCAGCATAGGTCAGCAAGGAATTCAGGAAGATAGTTTTAAGCTATTTGACCTGTAACATGTGATATGTCATCACATGATGTGGCATTAAAAATAAAATTCCTTTTTAATTTCAAATTAAACTGTGTCTTCAAAAGAAAGGAAGAAAAATATTCAAGAAATGTTAGGGTTTTTTTTTCATTCTTATGGCCTGATTAAATTATTTTTAGTGTACTTAATAAACTGAAGCTGTCGCTAAGCTATTAGCAATTTGAGAATTCATGGAAGGAAAAAGAGGCCCAAGGGGGCTGCTGAAAAACTAACATAGAACCTACTTCATTTAAAAAAACAAAACCAAACTATCTATCTATCTATCTATCTATCTACACACCCCATCAATAAAATAATCCTAGGAAAAAAGTCCAGAGAATTATGATCCAGTTCCCAAACTGCAAGCATGATAGAATAGGGTATTAAAAAAAAAAATTGATTTAAAAGTATCTAGGGGATTTAAGGTGATAAGGAGGGTCAGTGTGGATTCATTAAGAACAAATGTCAAAGCAGTGTAATATCCTTTGTGACATGCTAACTGTCACTTGTTCTGAATTGTAGTGTGTGGTGTTTAGGTTAGATATTAGAGAATAGAAATCTAATTTGAAAGATAACTAGACACTGGAATACTGTGGAGGCTGTAGCATCGCAGCCACTGGGATACTGGGAGCAATGATTTGCAAAGGATGGAGTTAATTTGGCTTGCCACAGTAGCATGAACTGGATATCCATTGCAGCTATCAAGCCTGAATTTGTCTGATCTTCCTGAAATTTCAAAGCACAAGTTTTGAGCTGCTTGGTAAGACACTTGACAATGAGATGTTCCCTAATTTATTTATTCTTGTTTGTAGTAGGAAGGCACAGCACTCTCTTTTTCTGCCATTTCCTATGCAAATCAACTGATGGAGTTTTTTATAATTCTCTGATGGCTCTTCATCACAGGCTAGGGCATTCTTTTCAAATATCTCTCCTTATGGAACCTGTTGGGTGACAGTGAAATGGGTGGAGGCTCTAAGAGGCCTGGTTTTAAGGGTCAATTACAAGTTCTTTTGCTGGTTAAATCCATTTTTAACTGGATTAAAAAAAAAAAAAAAAAAAGAAAGGAAAAAAAAGACACCTCTGTCAGTACTGCACATTTCATTTTAGCCAGCATTTGACCTGGAGGCCCAAAAGTACAAAACTACAGTGTCACCAATTCTGCAGCTGGGACTTCTGCTTTTATGTCCTTTTCTCATTCAATCTGCAAGAGCAGAGAAAAAATGAACTTTTTCTATTGTATGCAGCTGAAATATAAACCCAAATTCTGCATTAATCTTCACTCTTACAGTTATCTCATTACTCTTGTAAAATAATGAGTGAATGCACCCCATTTTGCTTAAAGCAACAGATCTATATCCAGTTAATTTGTGGATAAATATGGGTTTCTGCTATTGATGTTTCTTGATCCACACAAAGTGGTTATATTAATACTGAAACATTATTAATCAATAGGTAGCTCTTTAAAAATACATCACTAAGACTAGCCAATTACCTTTAAGTATATATCAAAGGCAACAGAACAATCTGAGTAACAATCATGGTCCATTAGAGAGTTCCAAACATTTTAATTATAAATATATTTTTAATTTCAGTGAAACTTAGAAAGGAAATTAAAATTTCTCATTGTGGCCTCAAAAAAATTAGAAAAGCCCAACAAATAATTTTTTCTTTTTTTCAAGTTTTGTTGAGGAAAGCACACAAAAATGTGCTTAAGTTCATCTTAGTCTCATGAATTAAAACTGCATAAACTGTGAATTAATTCACATTGTTTGTAAAATAAAGACATGTATGAAGGGTATGGTTCTGTTAGGTTTACAATGCTAATTAACTTTATTGACTTTCAGTGAAATGGAAATTCTGACCAAAGCATACAGTCTGTCTGTAGCCTTTCAGAAATACGTTCTTTAGTCAAAGAATTTAGGCTGTAATTTTGTGAAGCAAAAATTGTATTTTTTATGTCTTGTTTAAAGTTTAATATCCATTTTAAATATAAATCCTACTCTGCCCTGTTTATGGAGCCACCACTGATGCTTCTGCTTTAGGAAAGGAATGTTATGGCTGGAGTATTGTGTTGTGTTTTAAAATCAGATGGGAAACTATATTTTCCTTTGAGATTATCATACCATTCTTCACATAAATTTCCTTAGTTAAGAAGACTATTTCCCCTCTGGCTCCTGTCCCTGAGCAATTACCCAGCACAAGCAATCTATGGAGAACAGCACGAGGTGTAGCTGATTGTCATTCAACACAAGTGAAATCTTTAGGTGAACATTAGTCACTCTTTTAGACATGTTAGCTTGAAGTGGAAGCAGTCAATTACAGAGTAGAGGCTTTATGGCTACATTATTACCATCATACTATTAGATTTTCGTCAGCAGCATTCTGTTTGATCGATCTGTGCCAAGACATTGATGGATAGTTTTGTTCTTCAAATGTCAAATATGTGGGACTTTTGTGCTTTATTTATTTACTGGTGCGCTGCTGTATTGTGGATATCTTGCTTTTCTACATCATTCTAGTTTCAGCAGCTAATCATGATTAATTTTATTTGAAGTTTTGGTGTTTATTTCAATAGCATTCTTAATCATTCTTTCTTATGCTCTTGAATTACAGAGGGAACTGTGCTGTTGTATTGGATGTGCACTTAGTTGGATGTGTGAAAGTTTTCCCAGTGGTAGGAGAGCCTTGGAGAGCAGGAGCTGCTGCTGATTGAGAAATGTGCGTGTATCCAGTGTGTAATGAATTTTGAGATTCTATTCTTTCCTCGGTGCTTCCATATGTAGTGCATTTTCTGGGACTGGGGCTCTGTTATTTTATGTCTCTCCAACATGTGGCAACAATATTAAAGCATCACTAGCTTCAAGATGCCAGTTTAGTTTAGCTCTCGGGCTTTAACATGAGTACTATTTTTAACTGAATATATTCATTTTTAAGTGTATTCAAAAGTAAAATAATGCTGTTGACTCTAATCAGGCATATAAACACTCTTTTTTGGTTTAGGTGATGATGAAGAAATGAGTAAATAAAAACAAAGAGTAAATATATGTGGAATGATGTTGATCTCCTGTCTCCAGCAGGGCTGAGAAACTTCTCATCAGCCTGTTTGTGAGGGATACTGACTCTGAGTACTTCAGCCATCTCTCATCATTTTCCTAGCAGTGGTACTGAATCAGTTCCTCAAGAGAAAGAGTAGGACAAGACTGGGAAGCTGAAAGTTACCTAAGTTTTCTGCTCAGTTTGCTAAGCATGGAGGTTTGCAGGCAGAAATTAGCAATGCAAAGGTTGTGCACCCATGGCCTCAGTGACTCAGGGCTACAGAGATGAACTAGAGCTGTGTTTGTGCAAAGAGGGGCAGGAGCTGCAGTCTCTGTGTCCCCTGTCACAGAGTGACCCATGGGCAGTGTCGTGTGCCAGAGGAACTGTTCAGCTCCTGGGGGCTGCACCCTCAGGAAGGGAATGTGTTAATACATTAATAGTGTTAATGCTAATGTTGTCTTGAAATGGGTTCTTCACTTACTGAGACATGTTAAACATAATCTGCCTATTTGGAAGCCATACATCACTAGTCAATTAGTATTTCAAGCCCATCCATTTTAGTCAATACTGTGCAAGCATCCTAACAGGATGTGAGTTGGGATTTCAGTCTCAGGATTTGAATTCCTGGCAGCAGTAAGATTTTTTTTTACCTGATCAGGAAGGAGTATGAGTGTTGAGGAAAAAAAAAAAAAAAAGAAAAAATATTTGGGTAAATGCTACAATTTTGATTACAGAAGCATTGTACAGTCTTGATTCATCTCTTATCCATGTCCCTCCACTGCCCCTTGGACAGTGCTGCTGGTGCTGTATAGTTATTATTCTCCACTGCAGAATTGGCTGCAGTTCAGTAGTGTGCATGTGTGTGAAGTGACTCTGAATAAAACAGACTATTTAAATGTAAATAGTCTTGTCGTTTTACTTAGTGAAGCTCACTCCTCGCTAATTAGGAAGACATTCATTTGACTTAAGCATTTGAACACCAAAATAATCAATTTTGTTATAATACTGCTTTTCTTTTCCAACTGTGTTTACTTTTGTACCTGTGCATTCACATATTTACAAACATGTATGCCAAATAAAAACCAGTATATGATATTATTAATATATTCTCTATTTTAGAGTTAAAAATGGAGCCAAGGAGAGTGTAAGCTGATGCCCAGTTCACTGTAGCACTAATCAAATGCTTAGTTGATCTAAATGGGTTTCAAAGACAAGATAGATTTGGGCATAAAACCTGGATTCAGAGTTTTTTGAAGTAAATGGAGGTCAAAATATTGTGTTCAGTGAGCTTCAAACTGGGCACTATATCACAGCAGAAGCATAGGGGCAGCGGCTCAAAAAAGACACAAATGCTGCTAAATGTAGTTAACAAGTCAAAATAATTTTATTTCCTCTCAGTCTTTTTTCAGAAAGAAACACATTTTTACATTTGGAAAAAAAGATATGTTGCCATTTATATGAGCTAAGGCAAGGTAACCAGACTAGCTGAGGATATGGATCTGTGGGGAACAGGGAAAAGCTAAAAACACTGAAGACACAACAGAAAGAAGCTTTTTTTCTGTTGCCACATGCTGTACACGGTATAAATGAAAGTGACAGGTAATTTAGATTAGACAGTAGGCAGTGGTCTAATGGTTAGTGTGGTGTAATCTATTAAATATCATAATGATCTCAAGTTAACAAACCCCCAGTTGCACTGTAGGTAAGTGACATATATCACACACAGCTGCCTCACCTTCATTTTGTACCACTTTATCTTCTGGGCACACAGTAGGATGGGGACCATCATAACCATTATTAACCCTCCAGGGCAGTATCACTGAAGTTACTTATTTCCAAAGTATCTTGTTTCCCTTCATCCATTAGGTACACCTGCCTCAGTGCCCACATCTCCTTGCTCACTGGCTCTGGGGCTCAGCAGTGAGACTTCACTGGAGTCAGCAGCAGCACAGCGACTGAAACTTGTAACCAAATCTGTGAGCAGACAACAGTTACCACTGCTGCCCTCTTCACGTTGTGGTGAATTTATTTGTGTTCAACAGGATTTCACTGGGACCAAGTGATAGGGAAAAGAAGAGCAGCTGGTGGTGGATTAATGGAATGAGGCTCATATTGTTTGGTCGATAGGGCAGATAATTGCCCCGAATGGTTTTCACTGGCAGCAGGGAAAGGGGGGCTGAGTTGGTGCCTCCCCAGCTGCTGTGGGTTTTGCTCTTCTCTGTCTCTATTGCTCTCTCCAGTGCCATGATGGCACCTTCTGCCCCACCCCTGCTGCTGCTGTCACTAATTGAGCATCTGCCCCGTGTCTGTCACTGCTGCTTTCACTGTGGTTTTAGCCTCTTGTCTCGTTTGTGCTGGTGGACTTTTGTCAGGACCAATGAGACATCTGTGATTCTCCCATCTAGGAATGGTGGAGCTTTACTCTTGTTGTTCTGGAGAGAGGATCTTTCTCTGCTTTTAACTGTTCCCTGAGTTATCCCATCAATTGCTCTTGTCAGACTGGATTCACAATCACTTCTCCAGCCCACTGTCCTCTCTTGGTTCCCTTCTGAAAGAGTAATACCGCAGAATAAGCAGGATCATTTTTCTGCTAAGGTTTTATATACTTTGACTTTTTTCAGGTTACAGCCATCCAGAGCAAGCTGCTGTCAAAGATAAGCTAATATATACTCCTGCAGCAGGCAGTCAATGTGTGTAAACCATCCCTACCTACACTGGTATTGCTGGAGGCTGGAGTAAGCTATGCTTCAGCAACTCTCGAATTAACAGGTTTTGTCTGTCTGTAGCAATCGCCTGACTACAACTCGTACAGAAACTCTTGGTCAATGATTTGGGGCTTTTTTTGTAACCTCTTGCTTTGTTTTTTTCTTTTTCCAAATCTGAGAATAAATAGCACAAGTTTAGATATCCAGAAAATATGATTTAGGTTGTCAAGGAAGAATGTGAAGGGGACTAACTTAAAAGACGAGTAATTGAATAGCAAATATTGTGTCTGAACTAGCACAAGATGCAGAAAAGTAATAATAATTAGCTAAATATTTTGCATAATCAAAAACATGCAGTCAGTTTATTAAACAGTTCTAAAAATCCTTGTTACTATTTCAAAATCCAGCTAAAGTTCTGAAGTTTTTATGAAAAAGGTTTGGATGTTTTGCTTGAGCCATCATGAAAGTTTGTTTCTTTTTTGTTTTTTTTCATCCTTCCATCAGACTTAGCTTTCATTTCACACTGAGCTCAAGTATCTTAGGGTCAACCTTAAATTAGACAAAAACACTTGGATACTTTTTTCTTCATGCTGATTAATTAATGTACAGTAGCTATCTTGGAAAATGACACATGAAGCCAAATAGTGCTGAAACATTCTAGGACATATATACATGTGTGTACAAATGTGTCTGTATGCATCTATGTGAGGAAAACCTGGGCCATTTTAAAGTAACAAATTTTGTGCTGTCAGTGGATGTAATTGCAGAGCTCCTCTGATTCTGGTCCACCAACATAAAGGAAGCAAAATCTCATGTTGAATTTAGTTTCACCAACTGTAAGATAGTGTGGTTAGAAAACACCAAACCAGAAACCATTGCTTGTCTGAAATCTGTGGTTATTTCAGGTTCCAATATCAGCTGAGTTTATCTGGCCCCTGCTTTTCCGTAGCTGGCATGGCTTCAGGAATAAAGCAGTTGTGAGCGAGCAGAGAAGGGACTTTGGAATTTCCTGCACTCCTGCTGTGTAGATTCAAACTCTAAGTGTAAATAATGGATGAAGCTAAGATTATTATAATTGATCATTGTATGATTTATATGGAGTAATTATAACTAGGTTGAGAAAGAATTTTCAAAAGCTAGTTTCCTGGTAGCCAGAGTCATTAAATAACAGTGTGCTGCCAAAACAAAAATTAGGTGGGAACGTAGCCACAGAGTTCAGAATGTCTGTCCTCCACCTGATTTATAACTACCCTGATGATGACAGTATCAGTGGTATTTTCCTATTAAGAACAGTCAGAGCTGTTTCAATTGTTTTTCTTATCTTTCTAACAGAGCTCCACATTGTTTTAAGTGTAGTCAAGCATAATAACTGGAAAACTGTAAAAATCTAATGCATAACAAAACGAAAAGGTGTAAGAGGTTGGAAAGGTTAATTAAAAGTGTAATGATCGCATTTACTGAGACAGTCCAATTAATCACTTTATCCCAGTGGTCATGTGATACAGAAACCATTGCTCCAGAAAACTGATTCCTAGTGCTGGGATACATGGCCTGTGTTCATTTAAATGTGTATTTTTCTACAAATGGAAATGTAACTTTTTATTTTAAGCTGCTTTTATTTACTTGAAATCATTTAAGTAGTAGCTAATGTTTAACCCTGTGTCCTCACATAATGCACTAGTCCAGCCATGCTCCCTCTGAACAGGATGGGAGCATTGCCCCCTTGATGCTTGCAGTCTTACAGCCCCACGGGAGGTTTGCTTACAGCTTAATGGGCTTGTAGGTATAGAAGAAATGAAGCACTAGAAATACATCATCATGTAATGTGATCTCTCTGAAACAGTGTATGTGACCAACAAAGTGAATTCTCAAGTGTCAACAAGCACAGCTAAATGTGATTTTTACCACGTCAACTGGAAAAAAAAAGGGAAAAAGAACCTTGAAGGATCAATTACAAGGGTCACAACCTTGTATTATCTGATTTGCTGTAATATTCAGACAAGCTTTATTGGAATGGAACATAAATTTGAAAAATAGTGAGATTAGAAAGGATTGCCATGCTAGAGCAAAGAGCTAGAAGCTTTCTCCTGGTTTATTTTGCTGGGGCAGCACTTTAGAGGGAGCCCATTATAAGCAGGAGAATAGTAGTTATGTTAACATGGTAATTAATCAAGTCTGAGGAAAAGAGGAAACAAGTTGTGAATTCAATTCTGTAGTAATAAAAAGAAATGCTGAAAGTTGCCCTGTAAATTGGCATGACTTTGGCAAAACAGTCCCTCACTGTGTCTTGAGAACTTGCCTGCAGTAAATCACTTCTCATGGCAACCGTGTAGGTTTGAATGTTTTCACAGGTTTATTCTCTCTTTCCTTGTCTGCTGGTTCTTTCCTAATTCTGTTGACTTAGTATTTAGCTAATAATAAAATACTGAACTGTATAAAACAAGAGCATATGCAGTAACACATTTGTACTCTATTTTTAAGGGGAAGTTAATTAGAAGAACTCAGCTGAAACTGTGGTGATAGCCTTCCACATCACAAGCACAGCCTCTCAGCACAGAGCAGGAATTGTGTGTGGAGTGACTGAATCCCTCACAAAAAAACTGTGTGCTGTACATGGTCCCAGTCATGCATAATCCATCCCTGGTGCTGGTGTAGATAGGTTAAAATGATCTTTACAGCCTAAAACTCTTTAGGGTAGAACTGAAATCATTGGTGCAGTAATGTGAGAAACAGTGACTGGATCAGTTTGCAACAACTGTAGTTTCTTTGTTTAGCAAGTCTCTGACTCAATTAATGCATTTCTGCCTCCTAAGTGAGATACTTTGGACAGAAGTAACAGTAGCTTTAAAGAGCCAAATTCATAGCTTAAATTATTGAAAATTCAGAACAGCTCCAGTGAACAAAATAGGTTTAACTGTGCTGGCATGAATATAATGTATAACTGCTGTCCACTGTGCCATGTGGAAAATTAGAGACCCTGGCATAACCTGTCATTACATTTGTAACAGAAACGAAAGGTGTTAGATCAGGATGTTTGTGAGTGAAGACAGAATTTCAGCCACACTGCTGGGGCAGGGTTTCCCCTCTCTGCCCTTGTGGAACTAAAATTTAAACCAGATCACTGTTGGTTTATAAGACTTTCCTCTTACATAACCTGTGAGTTGAGCAGATGTCCCTCAGCCAGCCCACAGGGCTCAGCCACCTTGGAGTTGTCTGCTCATCTTTTCTCCATTCCTATCCACTAAAGAATTAAAGTGTTAAAGGAAGTGGAAAAATACAAATTCCCCCCTTTTTAATCAATACATACATGGCATAGGAGTTGCAATTTCACTGCAACCTTTATTTGCAATCTGTGAAATGCACCAGGTAATGAAATGCACCAAACTAAAGCAGGATCTAACAAGAGCCCTGTTGAGTATCAGAGCCCAGATGCAGTGGTAAACTTGGGCAATAAAAAATGCAGCATTTAGAGAATGTGGCCCCATTACTAGAATTAAACTTCCAGGAACAGTCCAAGAGGTAAATTTATCCACCTCAAAGTCCGAAGCCTCTGCTTCAAGATGTTATCTAAAATCCTCAGCAAGATGCTTAGAATCTTTATAAAATACACAGAGAAAACAACAACAAGTTTTAACAACAAGCAAACCAGTAAAAAAAGGAAGAAGAAACTCTTTCTTGTGAGGGTGGTGAGGCATCCACATCCCTGGAAATGTTCAAGACCAGGTTGGATGAAGTTTGAGCAACCTGGGCTAGGGAAAGGTATCTGGAAATCCAGAAACTGATCTTTGTTGGAAGACTTTGGAGCTGTGGAGCCAGACTCCCAGCCTCAGGCAGGTGCATCTGCCCACACAGCAGTCAGTGGGTGCTCCTGGGAGTAGAAAGCCAGAAATTTCCAGTCACTAAGGTAGTGATCAGAACAGTCCTTGAGGGTGTGGGGTGTCTTAGGTGTCTTCTCATCTCTGTGGGATTTCAGAAGGCCTGGGAGGGTACCCTGTGGGTTTGGCAGTACCGTGGTCTGGAAGGAAGGGAAGGAGATGTGGTGTTTTTCGAAGGGATTAGAAATAGGGAGTGAGTACAAGTGGAATCATGCCTCTGCAGGCTTACAGACTCTTCTTCAGGGAAGGTTTCCAGTCATTGCTGTTGTAAGAGAAGTAACTCTCTTTCCTGGGTGCAGGCCAGGACCCAGCAATCTGCCTCCCAGTGAGAGCTCTCATTCTTGGGCTGAAGCAGCTTGCTCCCTCTTTGTTTTGCAATATGCACCATTTCCTTGTTGAGAACACTCTGTGGTGAGATGGTTTGAGAGCCCTTCTGGGAAATGAGAACGGTGTTCCTGAGTCTCTCATGTCACGGAAGGCAGCGAACCAAACTCTCTGCAAGATCCCAGCTGATGATTCACCAGCCGAGTCTCGTAAAATCAAAGGCTGGAGTGTGTTGGGAAAGACTTCAAACATAGCAGTTGTGCATAACACAGTAGCTGAACACTTCCAAACATAACATGGTAGATGAACACTTCAAAATCAGGCCTGTTGGTTCACGCTAAGCAACGTGATTGTTCCCAGTCTCTAAATGGCTGGGACAGGAGAAAGTATTTACCTCCTCAAGTGAATTTATGGGGGTATTCAGAAGAGAATTCTGGAGACTTAGGCAATTAGTGTGATCAAAGAATTAATGACTAACCAGGAATGTAGAATGTTCCAGCTTTGGTCTGAGGAAGCTGAAGTGTCATTTTAGGCAGTTTTGTTTGTTTAGATCTTTTTGTTGCTGTAGCTTTGGTTGTAACTTTCATGGTCTCATCTTTGTCACCTGGTGCCATCAACTGTAATTTCAACAAGCATCTTGTTGTATGTGGTAGTATTCTGAAAGCCCTGGTCATAGCTGATAATATATGAGCTTTAATTTAAAAACTAAGTCACCTGCTTATTAAGATTATGGAAAAGGTTTGAAATTGGCCAGCTGTTCTGGAAATGCTGAGCAGAAGAGAAGTAGAATTTCAGAATTATACTATCAGTCACATGTTTGGTTTTTTTTGGATGACCCATTTTTTTGTTTGCTATTTGGGATTATAAATAATTTCTCCAGGAAAATGGTATTTTATTTTAAATGCATCAGATAAAATGCAGATGACAATGTTTGCTATGATTTCCTTATTTTTTAATTGCTCTTCTTACAAAGCAAAACTTTGGTGAACCCCACAGCAGCACTTTTGTTTAAGTGGGATCATGGCTCTCTTCTTAATTTTGGTCAGTTTTTGGTTCCTATATGCCATATCCTGCACCTGTGTTGGAGTAGACCCATACCCCTGTGGTCACCTCTATCACTTTGCAGTTTTGCCTTCCATCACATTAACATTTATTGCTCTCTTTACAGCATTGCCTTCACTATATCCACTAGAAAACCTACTAATGCTAATTACTTGCAAATAGTAATGGTAATTTTAATGACAACCTCAGTAAATTGCTTTTTATATGCTGTAAGAAAATTGAAAACTAAATGTCCATTTTGCTGCTTAATAAGAATCTTATAGAACAATTAATATTCCTTGTGCTCCTTCTGTCTAGTGGGAGCACAAATAAGAAGCTCCCAGTACCTATTGAGAAGCTTTTTTTGGGTACCATGGGGTGGGTTAACAGGAGTTGAGGAGACACAGTAGGTACAGAAATGAAATAGAAATGGAGGTTCAAGGAAAATGAAAGATGAAGGTGGAGAGACTGTGGAAGAGGGTGAAGCATGAGGAACATCAAACAGGGTAGAGGAAGCCCTATTAAGACTTTAGGAGCACCTCTGGATAAAAAACTGGAGCTTTTGGCTGTCTTCTTTCTGTGGTCTGTGAGAGATTGAGTCCAGGACTCAGTCCAGGACAGCTATGGCTGTAGCCAGGGTGGAGGGATGCAGGAGGTAACAAACATCAGAGTGGTCGCAGTGGTACAAGGACTGCTTTTTCATCCCTAAAATTGGTCAGAAAACATGTCACACGTTACATGTGCAGTGGAGGAGCTGGGGGTTCAGGTAAAGGCAAGTCAGTGTCAGTACCAATGGTCCTGCCCCAGAGTTTGTGTGTGTGGTGTGCAGCAGCTGCCTGGTGACAGGCTGGGTTTAGGAATCCCAACCCTGCTGCTCTCCCACCGAGGCACAGCTCCTGGCTCTGCCTGGCCTCTGGCATCCCTCTGCCTCTGCCCCATCAGGGCAGCATCCCCAGCTGCTGGATGCAGGCTCCTGCTGGATGCAGGCTCCTGCTGGATGCAGGCTCCTGCTGGATGCAGGCTCCTGCTGGATGCAGGCTCCTGCTGGATGCAGGCTCCTGCTGGATGCAGGCTCCTGCTGGGAGGCAGCAGCATCCTGGTGCTTCCAGCTCAGCTCTCCTGGGCCGGTGCTGCAGACAGCCTCGCTCACAGCCCTGAGACAGCGCTTACCACCTGCCTGGAAGGGACTTCCCACGGCTTCTGTGGTCATCTGGCAGGAGTGGAGGCCTGTGTGCTTTGGCAGAGAGTTCCAGAATGGGCCCAGGCAAAGCACATTAGGGAGAGAAGAGGATCTGGGTTGGGAAATGGTGCTGCAAAGAAATCTTTACTTGTTCCAGGCTCCTGCCCTGACTGCCCCCAATCCATATCCTAATGCCCCAAGAGAGGGGGAAACTGAAAAAGGATCTCCTTACACAAACCTTTCCCAAAGGGTTCTGGCATGAAAAGTAGCTCTGGATAAGATCCATTTGCTTTTAAAGTAGTCAGTACCTGGTAAGAGCCAAACTCCTGCCTGTCTTAATAATTTAAGCTTTGTGGAACAGAAGCTGGGTGAAATTTTGACCTTATAAATTACTGCTGCATAAGTAATCCTCAGGAACACTCCCAGTATTGTTAACTGTTTGTAGTTACTACAGGATTTAGGAATAATTCTGCACTTTTGCAATAAAAATAAAGCATTAAATGTATTGCAGATTGTCAACTTTGCATTTAAAATATGATTTAAAAGCATAAGAGAAGTTGGTATTAATGAGAAGAGTTGGTGTAGACAGTCTGGTTTAATTCAGATGCACTTGGTGCACCTCTTCTACATTTAGTCTTGGTCTTAAAAGGTAAAAATCATTTGTATAGTGTTAGGACAAGTATGCTGGAAAGAGCAGCTAGAGACATATGTATCAAACCAGAAATGCAGGGGGCACATTACAGCCAAGGCTGGTTTAAAAAAACAAAATCCCCCCAAAACCAGTCTGTATTCAGAGTTGACAGTGTAGAGAGGAGTGTGAGTGTTGGGCAGATATAAATTGACTGACAGGTATGAATATGCAGATCTATCGTTTGTGAACACTTTGCACCTAATTCAACTTTCACCCAAGATAACTTCAGCTGCTGTTTGCACTGTCAGTGACTTGGCTTATGTTCTGCCTTTTGAAAAAGATTGATTAACCTGTCCTTTTGATTTTTGAGGTGCTTGTGTTCACAGTGCTTTCTGTTCATATTGCAATACCCCATTCAGAACTGTTCCACAGGATTTTGTATTAAAGAGTGGAATTCAGCAGTTGACTCCCAGGCACAAATAACCATGTAATTACTCTGCAATCACATAGTAATTAGCATATACTATTCATATATTGCATAATTATATACCCTGCAGATTACATAGTAATTATATTTGTACTAAACATATAATTCTATATACTGTATAAAATAACTTTAAGGGTTCATAGTTAATATTATAGTTGTATGCTAATGTAATACAAAATTTTATATTAAAATGTTACAATTTTATGAGAGGGTTGTATTTTGGGCATCTCATCTCTTCTGCATCTGGTGTTGCTTAATCTGTTGTAGGCTGGTATTACAAGAAATGCTGGGCTCTTAATTTATAGTCAAATGTTGCATGTTTACAGTTTTGTAATTTATGAAGATAAGATGCAAAAAGTTGCCTTTTTATTGTGCAGGCAGCTGAGACTGGGAAGGACTTGGAGTGTGATTTTTAAATTATAAAGGTTAAATGTACAAACACACTGAACATAGTTACAGCACAGTGCTAGAATGAAACACAAATCTAATGCTCCTTAGCTTTGTGTTATTTTTGGGCGGGTAAGATGCATGGGACAGTTGCAGGTGATTTATTTGAATAATGGGAAGTGTGTGTGAGCAGCCCAGGCCCATCTTGGGCACAGTGTGTTCCAACAAATGCAGAGCTCAGTGCAGCATCTCAGCCAAGCTGCTTCGTGTTTCCTGCTGTGGAAAAAGAGAAAAGGTTGATGTCCTGATGTGGGAATGGGAGGCAGAGTGGAGGAGAATGGAGATGAGTGGCAGTGAGTTGTACTTGGACTGAGTTTCTGGGTAAAGGTGAAAGATCTAGGGGGAAAAAAGGCTTTTTGTAAGGGTAACTTAGAGCTTTGGATCATTTAAAATGTTTTATCTTTGGCCAGACCCCCCCAAGAGGTTGCAGCAGATTTTAGATATTTGCAAAATGTTTTGTTCAGCTTGCAAATTCTGTAGCAGAGGGAAATTAATGTATTTTCTTGGATCTGTGATGTTGGCGTTCCTAATATCCAAAGCAGCATTACAATTATTCTTAATTGAATTTTGCAATCTAATGCCAGTTGCTTTCCTTTTCAAGCAAAGCATCTATTGGGTTTTAATATCTGGATAATGTATTGAGAAATTAAATGTGTAATTACAGCCTTAACTTACATCGTATTTTAATTTTTCCTATAATTTCTTGTAGTGTGTACATTTGTCTGTGTGTGTGAGAGAGAGAGAGAAAAAGGGACATCCTTGTTTAAAAACGTTTCTTTCATAGCCACTTTTTAATTTTATGTCAGCTTCTTCAAAGTTTGTAAAGCTCATAAATTTTCCAGGGTTCAGGTGGCATCCGTAGCTCTTCTAACAGTGTTTTACCTAAGCATGGAACTTGTGGGTGGCCTTAGAGAGCTCCCAGTTGTGGGTGTTAAACCATTACCCCGAGAAACAGAAGGACTGGTCCCATTTTCTGGCACCGAAAGCTTTGTATGTAACAAACATATGTGTTCAGGATCTCGTTAACAGTGAAATAACCACAAAGCATAAAGTGTAAATGTGACGCGTTTCTCACTGCTGTTGTGTTGTTTTTTCTAGTGGAGCCAGTACTTTCAAAGGGGAACAATTGCTTGGATGCAGCCAAAGCTTGTAACCTAAATGATACCTGCAAGAGGTTCAGATCTGCTTACATAACCCCCTGCACCAGCAGCACGTCTAATGAGATCTGTAACAAGCGGAAGTGTCATAAGGCCCTCCGGCTATTTTTTGACAAGGTCCCCCCAAAGCACAGCTACGGGATGCTCTTCTGCTCCTGTCGAGACGTAGCCTGTACAGAAAGGAGACGGCAGACTATTGTTCCTGTGTGTTCATATGAGGACAGGGAGAAACCAAACTGCCTGAATTTGCAAGAGTCCTGCAAGAAGAATTACATCTGCAGGTAAGATAGCACACGGCAAGGAAGTGATTAATGAGGTACCAGGGAGAACTTTTTGGTGCTGATGGATTTGCCAGGACTAAGGGTCAGAATACCCACTAAGGAAAAGGATGAGTCAGGGAAAAAAAGCAAATGCCTCTGACATCCTTAACAGAGTAACAAAAGCCCTCATTTGCTTACAGTGTGTGCCTTCTCCAAAACTGTTCCCAGCTGCTCCCTCGCATTTTGGAGGAGTCTTTAAGCCCCCAATTTAATCTTTATAGATTTTTGTTGGAAACACTGTGTGTATCTATGAAATGATGTCTCAGTCTGATTTTATGTCCTATTAGTGACCAGGTAAAAATATAATTTTTCATGATAATGGGATTTATTTTCATTGTACATGTGAGTACTGATAATTGGGAGTGCAAGCTTCATGTTGGACTTCATAAATAGACACAATACACAGACTACTCATGTGGTTTTAATTCATTGGAGAAAAAAAATAGTCCATATTGTAGACAGAATCTCACTATCTTCATAGAACTGGTTTAGCCTTGAAATTGTTTCATCTCCCCTCCCTGAGAGGAGTGCTGGGCTGATACAACTGGGGGGTCATTGGTTCACTGACCTAATTCCCAGCCTAATTCCCAGCAGAGCCCTGCTCCACGGGACAAACTGGGTCCTTTCCCCTCCTGGGGTTCCTGCAGGTTGGCACACAGAGCTTATTCAGTGGAAAACAGGGCCTCCTCTGCCCTCAGGAAATGTTTACTCCTACTTAGAATTGTGTATTGTTTGTATTAGAGCATTGTTGTGCTAATGTCATATTTATGAAGTCGTGCCCAAGAATACTGCTCGTTTCTAATGTGTAAATTTCTTGTAGATTATCCAATTCTGTGAATTAGCAAACAAGGGAGATAAACACTATTGTAAAATGTCAAGGACACTGAAGATACGATCTAAATCTTAATAAGTACTTACTTATGCCTGGTAAAATATTTACTTTAAAGTTTGTTTATGAGATTTCCACTGCTGGTCTTTAGCACTTCAGTTGTGCCTGAGTGTTGTTGGGAGGTGAGGAGATGAGCAATGCCCTTCCCTCCAAGGCTTTGGGGGAATCTGGAGACACGTTTCCTGCTGGCCACAGCAGGAGCAGATTTAAATCAGAGCAGTCTGACTCGCATTCAGCCCCTTGCTTGCTGATGCTGTTGCAGTTTCTGAAGGCTGGGTACGTGTAGCCTCGGAACAATCCATTTTCTGTTTCCATGTTGTTCCACTGGTATTTTTTGCTTCTGTGTATTGCCTTCCCTACACACAGGTCCTGTTAATTGAGTTACAGTATCTTTACAGTGTTTTCTGTCAAACTGTCAGTGTGTTACAGCACCAGTGAAACTGGAGAGAGGATTTTATACAGAGACTTCTCCCTGTTATTTGGGTTGTAGTATTCTGGAATTAACTTGTTAAATTAATGCCATTACTCCTCTCGTGACTGTGTTTTTCTTTGGTCAGCTTTGATCTAATGTTGTCTCAGCAGTTAAGTTTTTAATGACATTTTGTTTAATTTAACTTCATGAGTCTGGTGTTGTGCTTTCTCCATTGTAATGTTGCAGGGGAGAGCTTGGTAAAATCTCTGCCTGAAGCTGCAGCCAGCACTGAGATGAAAATGGATTTATTTGTAAATGAACAGTGGTTTCTTTTGCGTTAGAACATCAAAATTGAAAAGTTTTGGCTCTGCCAAGGCTCGGTGAGACCTGTCTGTGAGGCTGAGGGCAGCACTGGTACAAGGGAATGGGTGGGCAAATGCCTGCAGGGTCTGGGGCAGACTCAGTGTGGGCAGCACTAAGGTCCTGTGGAGGTAAAGCCAGCTTGGTGTGCTGCTGAGAGTCACCTCACATTGGTGTTACAACCTCCTGGGCTCTCTGAACTGCTGCTGGTTTAATACCTTCCCTCTCTGCTGTCATGGAGAGGAGGAATTGGCAGCAAAGCTATCCCAGCCTGTCAGACAGTGAAAGACATTTTGTCTCTGTGACTTGTGCACTTAAAGGAAATTGCTGAGATTTGTTCCCCTAGTCCTGCAGGCAAACAGGGACTTGGGCAGGGCTGGAAAGGAATGGGAGATCTCCTTGCTATTGTAACTACTGATAAATATCAGTCATTATAGTAATTCCAGATATGTTTAGAATAATTAAAAGCAGTAGTCACTAGGTGTGTAATTCTAACTTTGATAACTTCTATTTCATTTTGAAATCAGGAGTATCTAAATGGCAGAATAATTTGAAAATACGGTCTTACTGTGAGACCAGGTAAATTAGAAATATTATTTGCATGCCTGTTACACCTATTAAAGCTTTTTCATAATGCTAGTTTAGACAAGGGGTACAAGTTCTAAAGGTTTTCTGAAAATATGTTCATGAAATGGTTTATGAATGCTGCTTACTCAGAAATGCAAGACTTGAATCTGCCTGTACGCTGTATAAAATATCATCTGGGCCTGTGTATTTAAACATTCCGTTTTGAACATTCCTTAAAAACTTTATCCTGGTGTATATATCACCAAATCTGTTCTTGAAGCAGAGTTAAGAGCAGGGAGGCAATCTGGCCAAACTGCAGGTACCACTAACAGACATGGCAGGACGTTTTGCTTTTTTATTAGTTTTTTATTCAACTCATTAAGCTATCTGTTATATAAGAAATTCTCAATCGAGGGATAAAGAGACCTGAAATGTCAGGAAATGCAAATAAGTTCTGACTTATGTAAACAGTCCTAATTTTCAACTTCATCAGAATGCTGAATGGTTCACTTTCATTATCATTTGTCTGCTGCCTCTGCTTGTATCCCAGTCCATATCCAGCTTTGAAACAATTGTAGTCTCTCAGGCATGTCTGTCAATGCTCAGTGAAAAGAAAAGCAAAAAAACCAAAAAGACGAAGCCATCAGAGTTCTTTTTTTTTATTGTGTGCATAAACAAATCTAAGAAAAGTCAGTGTACCATCAAAAACTTCAACCAGTGATGTCCTGGAATCGCACAAACCTCTGAAAAACTTGGTGATCTGATCACCTCAGCTAACAATGAATCTTCAGAAAGTTGACTGGCATGTTTTAAGAGTATCATCCTGCTGTAAATGCAGGGCAGGGTGCTTCATATTTGCCATTATCAAATTTGACAGTACTGCAAATACTGTTTTGCTTGAGTAATGAAAGTGTGAGTCATTAGTTTGGTCTTTTTAATAATCTGTGTCTTGAATTTGCATACTTGGGTTTTTTTCCTGGATATGTTCAGAAGACACTGACCAGAATAATAACAATACAGACACATTAGTTATTGAAATAATTCTATCAGTCTATCCATGTGCTGCAAGGATCAGAAAAGAAGGGCAGAAATTTTTTGCTAATAAAACTGGTAAGAGCATGTTTCTTGTCCTTCACAATAATTATACTCAAAATGACTGGTCAGATCATTGAGGTTTATTTTTGAAGCTCAAATAGCCAGAAAGTAGTTGTTAACTAATTTCAGAAGACAGTTGTCTACCTAATTTTTTGCCTTTAGTTCTGCAAATGGTACATATAGCTGTCTGCAGCTGTTTTACACTGAAAAAAAAACCAACCAAAATATGCTTAACATATTTTAAATAACTTCTTCTTGTGGGATATCAGAAGAAAAATAATGAAGTATCCAATTAGGTTCCAGTACATGGGTCATCTCCTTGAAAATATAGTGAAAAATGTTTTCAGCACTGTGTTCAGAGAGCCAAATCTTTATAAATGTGCTTTCATTGGTGTGTTCTTAGCTCTTGACCAGTTTTTGGTCACCTGTCCTATCCAATCCTACTCAGCTCTGTATGAAGGATGTCTGCTTCTACAGGTATCAGAACACTCTGGGAAGTTATGCAAACGTTGTTATCAGTGCAGAGAAGAATTCATCCACTGGAAATGTTAGAACAGAAGCTCAGCTGCTTGCTGCATTTCCTGAAAACAACAGAAACTTGCCAAGGAAATAATTTTCCTTGATGATACTCTGTTGAACGCTTTTAATGATAATTTAGCATGGAAAGGGAGTCACTGTGTCTGTGCTCCTTTTCTATGAGGCTGTGAGAATCTGCAGGTGCTTTACACCTGGAACTGGTTGGTAGAAGTGGCTTCTCTGTGAGTCTTGTGGGCTGTTCCTGCAGCAAAAGGCACTGCTGACTGCACACCCTGCAGCCCCAGGCTTCAGCACTAGAGACAGGTTGTGGGGAGATGTTATAAACGTGTTGTCCTGCTCCAGGATGGGGGGAGCCCACCATCATCTTGTTCTAGGAGGGAGCAGTCCTCAGTTACAGAATTAACAGGGAGCAGTGCCCTGGAGGGATGTGAGGGAGGAGATGGAAGAGGGGAAAAAGAAATTTGCCCTTCACATTTTCTATTCATTATAATTCTCTTTCACTTTTCTCACTTTTTTCCCTTTTTTGTTTTTTTTTTTTTCTTCCTACCTCTTCACTTAGTCTCCTTTCATCTCCTCTTCCCAGATCTTCCTGCAATTATCTGACTTTCACCACCTCTCTGACACATTTGAATTCTATTACAGCCACTTTGGGTGCCTCCTCACTTGCTTCTCTGCATGTTGTGCTTTTCCTCCCTCAATATCCTGCCACGGTCCAGTGATCATCTGTAATTCAGCAAATGAGAGGGAAAACAGAGGTGCTGCCTCCCTTTCTGAGCCTTGTAGCTGATATTGGTGACAATTCAGTCGGTCAAATAAAAGCCTGAGAGCTTGCTCTCAGCCTGGCTCTACTTTTGCATGTTAAAAGGGCACTTGGTGGGTATTTTTATGAAGGACACAGTAACATTACACAGTTCTGGAGAACAGAGCTGGGTCTGAGTCCCTCGGGGGCATTTATATGAAATTGGCACTTGGAGCACTCTGAGATGATCGGTTTGCTGTGCTTATGCAAAACCAGGACAAGAGTGTAGTTTCTGTAATGCTGTTAAGGGCATTAGGAAAAGGACACTTGATTTCTAGAGAAGTGCAGGATGTGCCTGCATTGTGTGTTTGGAGACTGAGTCAGGGAGTGGGTGCAGAAGCTCTCGTGCCTGACTCAGCCTGCGGTGGGTGTAGGATGCTGGCAGTGCAGAAGTGTGAGCCTGAGCTCTCTGCACCTGCACTCAGGAGAGCTCCTGTGCATTCCTCTAGAATAGCAAGTGGGGCAGAAAAAATTGAAAGTCTGCTTTTTGGCCCATGCCCACAAGCTCACCTCACACAGCCTGAATTTGAAGAGTGATTTTTATATATATATAGATATACAAGCACGTAAATGTATGCATATATATATGTCTATATTGCTAGGGGTTTTATTTATTTTAGTGGGAAAAATAAGAAGACAAAACAGGTATTCATTCATTTTAATAAACTAATAGTGAGGAATGGTAACAATGCAGAAAATTCAAAAAATGGGGTCTGAGTGGAGGTGGGAAAGAAGCTGGTGTAGTTCAGAGGAACCTTGATGGTGGAATACGTGTGTGGGGAACTGCTAGCCTGGAAAAAAATATTAATGCAGTCTCTGCAAAATAAGCAAAAACCTTTCAAGAAAGGCAAAGTAAAGATAGAAAATGCTGCAATATTATATTTTCTTCCCTTTCAGTCCTTTACATGATTCATTACTTTGATGTCTTCTGTTAGCAGAGTAAATAGACATAATATTGCTCTCCTCTCCCCCTCAGAAACAAAGGTAATTTTAAATTTATTCCAACTGAATAAAACTCAAAATGAATCAAGCAGTTCCTCCTTATAAGATATCCAAAAATCCCTGTGGAAAAAAAAAAAAAAATCCAAACATCCAGCTAAACAAGACTGCTTTGTCCCTTTTGAAGTGCAGATGGATCTCATTCTGCAGTGCCCAGATCTGCTTGGCTGGCCCTCATTTATACTCTCTCTGGTCAGCTTAGGAGGGCCTTGAAGATTAAAAGCTTGCTGGGTGATTGACATTTCTCCAAAAGCAGGAGAGACACAAGGATACCATAATTAGAAAAATGGCTCAGCTTTAGTCCTGCACCCAACTTTCCCTTGGCTTTGTGCTGTACCATGAAGAGAGTTCATGCTCCAAGAAGCAGTAACTGGATGGTATTTCACACTGAGGTCCCTTGTCAGGCAAGCTCAAACTCTCCAGGCAGCATCCCTGCTGTCGGGTAGATCCTCTGCTGATCAGGTTAAAAATAACCTGTGGAGCTGAATATCCTGTCTTGCCTGTCTACAGGGCTGAAGAAGTGAAAGTGGGAATAAAGAGTGCCTGTGTGAGCGCACGACAATCACAAAATAAACTTGGGTGCCAATGATTTTAGGTTTTATAGGCTGTATTTGGATACCCTGCTTCCATGTCAGTCTCTTTCTAGGCAAATGTCTCAGTGAGCTGAGTGAGGTATTGTGACCATTTCAGCTCTAAACACTTGGGGCACTTGTGTGTGAATGAAAACCATTAAGAGCATCAAGTCCAGCCCTAAACCTAACACTGCCAAGCCCACCACTAAACCCTGTCCCCAGGTGCCACATCTACAGCTCTGTTAACTGCTTCCAGGGGTGGTGACTCCACCACATCCCTGGGCACCTGTTCCACTGCTTGAAAACTCGTTCCATGAAGAAAATTTCCCTAATATCCAATCTAAACCTACTTTGGCACAACTTGAGGCTATTTCCTCTCACCCTGTCACTTGTTATTTGGACAATGACCTTGCTACAACCTCCTCTCAGGTAGTTGTAGAGTGTGGTAAGGTCTCCCGTGTTCATTCTGTCTAAAAAGCCTTATTTTGTTAATTTAAGTGGAAAGAAAAACCTGCCTGTATCATTTGAGAAATAAGAAGACTGCAGATTAGAAACATGAGCCAGGGAGGGGGTTACAGCAGGGCTAATGTGATCTATTTTTTTTGTTAATTTATTGGGGGGAAGGGGAAGAGAGATTAAATTACATATGTTAATTAAGCAGTTTCACACATGTTTAGTCAAAAATATTGAAATCCAAGACAGTTAAATTTGACATTAAACTTTAATAGAGAACTAAATTTGAAGCTACTCATGTCCTTACAGTTAAGCAAGCACTTAATTGCTTTGCTGGATGGGGTTCCACTAGGAGTATTGCTATTGCTGATATTTTGAATTGTTAGTTGAGAGATTTCTGTAGAAAGCAGTTTAGCATCCACTGGCTTGATGAGTAGTTTCCACCCCCTGATCTATCAGATGTAGTGAAGATATGTTATGTACACCCAGTCAAATTTGGCTAACTTGCTGTTTCTGGGGCAAAGAAAGGGTGTATATATCACACAATAGCATTTTCTTTAATAAATCAAAATGCTTTTGTCATTTACCTCAAGCCATGTATATGCTACAGGCAAGAAGCTGCTCTGTGTTTAATGTAAATAACAGATCTATTCTATCAAGTCCATTCCCAGTGTACTTCCTCTGACATCAGTGACTTCAGTGGATTTATTCCAGGGGTGAATTTGGCTCTTCCTGTTCTGTGTAGGTAAATCTTCAGGCAGTGCTAATTAGGAGAATGTCAACTGATTTTACCATTCCATTATGCTGGACTTTGTAAAGGTTATTTATATCATTCTACATCAGGGCCCAGTGAGAGAATATTTCTGCTGGCAGTTCATCTATTAAAATAGCTGCAAGAAAATGTAAGCACCGGAGCTAAAAATAAAACTGTTTCTCAGCAGAGCAAGTGACAGCCACATGCATATTTTCAAATTTTAGCATTCTCATGTTTACTAAATAGAAATCACATTGCTTTAATTATGTTAATAAACACTGCCATGTTACTGGAGTAACTCCTGTTCAGTGGAAGCCAGATGTAAATGAACCGGTGTCTGCAAAGACTTCTCAGCAGAGGTGGTGGTTGTTTCCTATTCTTTAATGATCTGCTGGCTTTAAGACAAGTGACACAGAAGGGATTTTCTGGTGTGTATTTACTTTTGGTAGAGTTTCTGTGTGAGCTGACTGTGACCCTTGTCTAAGATTATTAATAGATGACCTTACATCAAAAGATAATGTTTGTGCTTACATTATATTTTTTCAAGCACATTCTACAAACCATTAAAGGAAGCTTTTCTATTGTAAAGCACATATGACTAAGAACTGTTAAATTCAAGCTGTATTATTTGAATGTTTAGCTCACTTTCAATTGTTCCAATTCAAGCATAAATCACAGCATCAGTTATGATGCTCCCTTTGCCAGTTAGTCATTAGGAAATGCTGGAGGTACATCTCAGTAACTGGCCATCATGCAGCATTGCAAAATATTTTTCAGAATGGACAGTTCATTTCAGAACAAACTCTGTAAATGTCTGGGTGTGTCACAGGCCATCAAGTCTTGGCCTTACATTCTTTTCTCAGCCTCGTGTGTTCACATTGTTTTGAGAGTGGATTAAAAAAAAAATGCTCTTGAGACAGCACATCATCCTTAACTGGTAAAAATTGTTTGTTTTCCAAGCTTAGACTACAAATCTGTGCTTTCTGTACTATCATTATATATCCATATATATCCATATTACTTGTAAAAGCAAGTAAAACATGCCGAATAGGATCAGTGCTCTCTTGGCTTGCTGCTGCCAGAACTTCTCCACTTGCTGTTTGGTGGGGCTGTTCTGTGCATGAAAAAAATGGATTCACATAAAAGAGACTCTGTTCTGCTTTTATCTTCTGTATTTCTGATTTTGTAGTTGTTGTCTTACTCTGAGGTCAGAGCAGTATTTTGGAGTAGCTCCAGGATGGGTTTCAGCCACGCTGGCTGCCCACAGACCCTGCTCAGTTGAGTGCAGGGACACACTGGACACCCTTTCTTTCCTTGAGCTGCCCCTCTGACAAGGAGATACAGAGTTATTTCCTTCAGGAATGTCACCACACATACCACTGAGAGATTTTCTTACTCAAAGAGCATCCCTTCATAACCTCAGGAAACCTGATGTTCCAGTACATCTACCAACAGAAACTTTTCTGGTAAAGAGAGAACTTGTATTGGACTTTTTAGATTATTTTCCATCTCTGAACTCCCATCAGCTTCATGCTTGAGCTAGTAATAGTCTATTATAGTTTATTCAAGTGGTTACAGGGAATATTATTGCCATGGTTGTGTTTCTCAGGTACTTGGAACCACATCCTTTCATGGTGCACTCACAATATAGTTACTGATAAACACTGACGAGCCCAGTGGCACGCTCAAGGACTTGCAGTGGCACTACTTTTCCTTGGCTTGCTTTTGGAGAGTGACAGTGATTTTCTTAGGTTACCAGCCTGTAATTCAAAGACTCTTCTGCTTGCCCAGCTAATGAAGTGAGAACAGCTCTCCCCATAATGCAGCAGTCCTTTCCTGAGTAACATCCTGTCAGGAGACATTGAGGGCTGGGCATCTTTCGAAATGCCAGTCATTTTTATTTAGATGTTTCAAATTAAGAGGCATAAAGGAAATTAAACAAAAATATATATAAATTCATGATAGTTGGAAAGCAGCTGGTGGATTTGTTCATGTTATTGGAGAGCTTTGGTACAGAGACAGGTAGACTAAATAGAAATCTTACCTGCATCCCCTGATAAAATCACAGGCTGACAATTCAGCCTGTCATTCTGTAGAGGACTGTGACAGAAGTGTTTTCTTTGCAGCTGAGAAGACAGAAACACATTATGAATGCTTAAGGTCGATGCAAGGAAACAGAGCCCTGCAAAACATATTTAATATAGGTTTGATTTCCTGTGGAATGTTTTCCAGATGTTCTCTCAAACAGGCCTCTAAAAAATGATGTGAGGTAATTTTTTTTAAAGGGAAAATTCTGTTTTGTGTCACAGCATCTGAGAATCACTGTTCTAATTCTTTATTGCATTACCTTGTGCTCAGGATTTTCACCATATTTTTCAAAATTGGTTTTATTACACAAAAGGTCAGTAGTATATAAATATTTATATAACCCAATTTCAAATAAATCATCCTTGTTTAGAATCACATTTGAGCTTAGTAGTTTCCCTTAAACCCAAAGGAGACCTAATATATTAAATTAAAATTACTCTCATGCATGATCTTGAGTCGCTTAGAGGATTTAATTAATGTTGATAAACTATGACATTAGTGTTTTGGTAAGTTCTTTTGATTTTCTGTAGCAGATTCTGTGTAAGAAGATCTAACTGGTCTAACATGAGCAAAGGAAAAAGGATAATAATAACAGAAAATGATACAGAAATTATTTTGCTTTCCACAAAGTGCAGTAAAAGAGCATGGCTGTAGGGAATTAATTTGTTAATAGAAAAACAGAAAGAATACTGTGTTTGTACTTTTAATTCTAAAACACAGATATGCATAGGTGGAAATGCTTTTTCATTTTGCATGGCTGAATTTCAGTGAGTTAGATCTCCATTTTCTGGGGTATTAAGTGTCCAGGAGGCCCCTGGTAAACAAAAAGCCTGAGTAGTAACATCAGTGCTGGCAAATGTGGTGGGGACATGGTACAGACAGCGAGCTGGGTCGAGTGTGGGTGCTCCTCTGGAGGGACCAGCCTTGGTGGGCTTCGTGCCTGATGCTCTGAGCAAGCATTCCTGCTGCTAGAAGGCATCTCAGTGCATCTTGTGTGGTCCCTGGTGTTTGTTCCTGTGTCTAGTTATCCCACAGTCCAAACAGGCTTCCTCTGTGTAATTGGGCATTGTCCATATTTTGCTTCCAGATGAACAACACAGTTTTGAGAGGCTAGTTGAATCCAGAATCAAATATTTGCTTGGGTTTATGTTGCCAGACATTTAAAATAACAAAACAGCAGCAAAACTAGATAAAAAACAGCTTTCAGTTAGTAGCTGGTATTTGAAGTCTAAAATCCTGTACTTTTTTCTGCCAGTGTTGGAAAAGGTTTGGATCAGGTCGTGTGGAAGAAACTGCCTTCAATACTTAGGTGTAGGGAGCCAAATGGTTTGCCATCATGTCCTTTTTTAACCCACCCACTCCCCAAAAGGTACAAATGCTGAGCTGGGTGTCAGGGTGCAGGGTGGGATCAGGACTTCCTGGGGACTCCAGGACAGGCAGGACAGAACCTTTTGGGCTGGGCTCATCCCACCAGCCCAGCTCAGGAGGGGGCAGTCCCAGGCATGGGGCATCTCCCTGGGGACAGGATGGGACATCAGCCCATGGGCAGACCTGGCTTGGTGGGGCCCATGGCTGGGCAGGAGCATCAGTGACCTCAGGGCTTGAAGCTGTCATTGTTTGAGAGGGAGGGTGGCAACTGAACACAAACCAGCCTTTTCCTTGGAAAAATTTAGTGGGGTCGCTGTTTAATAAATACATGGGAAAGTCACCTCTTAAATAAAAATGTCAGAATTTGTAGGTGCTCACAGGTGCTCAACAGTGTGTGTAGATAGCTAAGGAGGTGTAAGATTTATTAATATTACACAGCTCTAGTGTCCTTTAATGAAAAAAAGATGGATCAAAGCTACTTTACTATGTGCAGGGAGAGTCATCTCATTACAGGGCTCTTCTGAGACTTTTTTGTCCCACTGTTGATGGAATTGCATATGTGGCCTTTGCCTCGTTTTCTGTTTATGAAAAAAGAAGAAAATTAAATGATCCTCCAACAATAAAGCCATTAGTTTGGCCACATACCAAGCCTTGCACCAACTGTTGCATCCCAGCAGCAGCAGCACCACTCCAGCCATACGGGAACTATTTGTAGCCAGAGGAGGACACTGCAGTTGACCCCCACGAAAGAAGAACAAGTATTTTGACTTGTTGTTTTTTTCTGTAATGGTGCCATTTATCACTGTGACACACATTCATTGACTTAGTCTGGCTTTTTTCAGTGTGGGATTTATACCTCTTTTCTGTTTTGAATATTGATGCAGCACTTCCCTTACGTGACTGCACTCCCAAATGGTGTCTAGACGCTAGAGCAGCTCTGACTAATTAGTGTAGTCACCTCAGTCTCTCAGCTCTGGCATTTACGTACTCTTTATGGTACTGCTATAAATAGGTGCCTAAACACAAGCAGCAGCACAAGGAGAGGTGGCAGTGAGCGTGTCCAGACCTCACCTGACATCCCTGAGGTGTGGCACAGGAGCACTGGCACTCCCTGTCAGGCCAAGTGGTTGTAACCACTCACTTGGACATCACAACCCACGTGTGGGCAGCAGCAGGAGAGCAGGAGACCTGAGTTCAGTGTCTTGCATGCTGTGAACATCACCAGTGCCAAGGCAAGGCTGAGAGAGGTTTCTGTCCTCGAGGGCTCAGCCCTTGTGTACCAACAATAGTCACAGGGAAAAAAGGAAGAGAAAACAGCACCTGCCATCCCAGTGATGTGGATACTTCTTGAGGAGGAACCTGCTTCAGAGTGATGCTTTCACGATAGGTCATGATCTGCACCACATGATTTGCACCAGATCCAAACTAAAAATCGTAAAAATTTTCGGCAACTTCACAATTTTTATCATACTTTTAAATACTGCACCCATGACTGAAAGCTGAATTGACCAGCCTTGAAGAGGGAGAACTGATTAATATCAAAGATAACTTCAGGACGTCAAAGAACTTCTACAGAGCCTTGAGAAGAAAAAGTAGCGAAAACCTAATCAATGTTGTCTATGCAACGGTCTGTGCTAATATAAAATTAAATTGCTTCAAAAATTATATTCAGATTCAATACAATACTGCTATTAAAAAAGCTTATTTGTAAGCAAAATGTGAAAGTTTTGAATTATCCAACTGAGTGTTTGAAGAGCCACTATCATAAGGAAAGCAAATTAACTTTGCTTCCTTTGTATTTTTAACTGTTACAAATTATTTTACAGGTATTAATACAAAGCATTAGAGAATAGCAGGTTTGGGATTTTTTCTCTTCTTTTCAGAAAGGCTGTTTGTTGTTTGAGCAGATTTTCTTTGAATTTGCTGATGGGATTATTCTTAGTTTTCCAGCTAGGGGTATACAAAACATTTAAGGCTTTCCAGAACATCTGCAGGTTTTCCAGGGCTGAGTAGGACTAACTTAATTTGTGGGGTTTTTGCCCTGCAAAGAGATGGGTTTTTTTTCTTTTTTCTTCTTCCTGGAAGGAAGATTTCTGAGTAGTACCTGTTATTTATGCAGGGAAAAGGGAACAAATCATAAATGTGGTTGTGCACAATGAGGATTTTGTGACAGAAAAAGAAATTAATAGTTCCTTTTAAATGTGGTCCTGCTACATGATATGAACAATATGAAACTGCCTGTCTCTCTCCAGCAGTGAGATACATCTATGCACACTGCACATGTGAAAATGTGCACACTTGGAGGTACACCTGGCAAGCTCTGTTTGTTCTCTGCGTAACAAAACTCCTCAGTCCTGGGTTAGAAACCTTCAAGTTGCCTCCTGCTGAAGGAGCATTAAATTAACACAGTGCACATTTTTTGGTAAAACTGCTGTTATCAGATTGCTCTGCTTCCACATCCCTAAAAGGATTGTCTCTTTTACCCAAACAGTTTTTAATATTCATGTGCAATACTTTAGGATTAATGGTTCTCATTAGGCTAATTTGTCTTTCTCTCTAGATAAGTAGCAGTACCACTGTTTTGGTGTTCACTGCCAGTCTGCTGGAAATGTTTGGGGGTTGATCTTCACTGAAAGTATTGGAGTATTTTGTGGCAGATGGAGGTCTCTGCTTTTATTTTCTGGCCTTAACTTTATGTCCAGTGCAAATGAATCCACATAAGTATCAGGTGTGGTTAACAGCTCAGGAGAGAGTGAGAGCTTGGATTGTGTGAAGTTTGGATGACTGGCTAGGGAAGGGTTGTGAGATAATGTCCAGTAATGCTCAGACCAGAGCTAGCTGGACTATATTTGACTTATGAAAACTTAAATGTGCAGTGTTGTCACATCATTACTTTTTATGACCACAAAAATTCTTCAGAAATTCACATGGAAATCAAGGTCTATGCAAAAGAGATCAGCAGAGCTATTTTTAGGCTCCTTTAAAATTTACAACAAATAAGTTCTTTAAGCAGGCTGGGTAGTAAATGACTGGTTTTATTCCACAGTTATCAGTCCTTAAAAACATTTAGAGAAGAGGAGTGTATTAAATGATCTCTGGACCAATGCACCTAATAACCTAAGGGAGAAATGGACATTTAAGAATGATGAAATGTTTGCAAGAAGTGTTTTCAGGATTATCAAGATGCTGATTGTGTAATCCATTGCTGAAAAGATTTATTTGTGGTCACATAAATAATGAAATTTATATCCGAGGAGCTACTTTGTTTTAGAAATACAAGAATACTTTGTGCAGAAGGGTTGCCCTTTCTACCCTGGCAGAGGTTTTTCATACTAGATAGATGTAATAGGCTCTATTCTGTTTTAAACCTGACTTCATCCAGGTATTAGTAGAATTAGAAAAATCCTTGGAAACTGTCAACTCTCTTTGTTCCCAATTGATCCAAAAGCTGGATTCAAGCCACTGTCTTAATTACTGACTGGGAGAGGAATCACTGTAGTGACAGAGGGTTTCCTCTCCCAGATTTTCTTCCTGGTGCTGCTATTTATCTCTTTCCAAATCTTGAGACCCATTTATTCTCAGACTGTCTCCTGGTAGGTACACTATATATTCACCAGCTAAGTAGGCATTTTATGTAAATTTAGAAACATATGTATACATGGATGTGTAAGTATTGCTAGAAAGGTTGATTTTTTAAAGCTATTAATGGCAACTGGGTACAGATTTCTATCTCAAGATTAAGTGGTTAAATAAGGCAAGAGAGGGAGAGAAAAGCTTAGGGTTGACTGTGGCTTGAAGGCAACCATGGATTTTCTGGTGTCAGTACAGTTAGCTAGAGATGGAACTGAAATAAGGCCATGAGAACAGCTCTCATAAATTCAGGTACAGGTTGCATAGAGTTTATTTATAGGATGCTTTCTCAAACTAAGCCTCTGAACCTTTTGATGTTTGCCCATCGTTACTTTCAGGCCAATTAATGATGTGTATCCAGTCCCATTCTGGGGTAGGTAAAACAATAAAGCAAGCAAAGATAATTAGTCTCTGGAGCATGTAAACAAATAAAGTAAATCACTTGCAAATCACTTCTTTCTGCTAACTTTTGTGGGGTTGCTGCAAAACTGAAAAAGAGCATTTATATTGCAAATCTGCATAATGCTGGAGCAGTGATGAAAATTCATAGCTTATACGATTCTGATTTTGAGAGGGCTTTGCAAAGATTAAGCATCTGATCCTGAGACATTACTGTCGGTTGTCAGATGCAAAAGAACATTTTTATAACTATTTCACAGAAGAGAAAATTGAAGTAGGGAGGTGGTTTTTTGTTTGTTTTTTTTTTAATAGATGAAGGTCTAAAAAACACTTTGTAAATTAACAAAAGTCACTACTTTAAGACTGTAAGGCCAAGATGGGCAGGGGAGTGACTGTAGGATGTGTGACCTTGACCCACCTCATCAATGCCTGGCAAATTTCACAGACCTGAATGGGGGCATTATGTGGCCTTTAAATCACAAATAACCAGAAGAGATTCTGTCTGTTAGTCCTTTTAATTTCCAGCACGGTAGTAATCAGCTGATGATAATACAGCTTCACTCCTGGTCTTAAAGGACCTCCTGCATGTAATCATCATCCTCAATCACCCCTCCTCAGTCATGGGCTGGCTGAGGGAAGTGTGGCCACAGCAGCAGAACTCGATGCAGAGCACACTTTCCTTTCATCTCAGCCCTGGACTCAGTGCTCTGGGGTTTGGGTAAATGTGTATTTCACAGGAGCACACAGACTCTCAGTGCCATGGCCCTGGGGCGTGGGGAGGCCAGGCCAGAGCAGGGTGAGCCCACTCTCTGGAACATGGGACACCGCCAAAGCAGCTCCTGCTTCAAGTCTTGCAATAAGAGTCTTGCTTGCTCTCTGAGCACAAACATTGGGTTTTGTGTATTCAGTAAAACAGCAGAAACTGTGTTCTGAATAAAAGACTCCAGTTAGAGTTCAGATCCAGGCAAAATGACTCCTCATATGATAAAATCAGTCTTTGTCTTTTTTTCGTGGCATGAAAATGCAGAACATTTCTTTTAGTAAAGCGCAGGCATTCCTCTGTTGTTCTGTTCCTTTTTACTGTTTCCTTACACTTTCTTGTTCCGACTTCAAAACCAGATTCTGGAAAGAGACGCGTCTTAGAAAGAGACTCTCAATGTCTGAAATGTGTCCAATATGCATTTAAGTTAAAGAATATTAAGCCATGTCCAATAACAGAGTGTGTAAAAGGTAAGAATGCCTTCAGGCTTGATTTTTTAAAGATACGCATTTTTCTTGCTGTTGCAGATCTCGCCTTGCAGATTTCTTCACAAACTGCCAGCCTGAGTCACGCTCTGTTAGTAGCTGTCTGAAGGAGAACTATGCTGACTGCCTGCTCGCTTACTCTGGGCTCATTGGTAAGAGGGCAGGGAAGGGTGGGGGCTTGCTCATGAGAAAAAAAGCCCCAAACTGCATTTTGGAAGGCCTGTGTGAAATAAAAGCTGGAATATAATTCTGTATGATACGATGCTAGGCCAGTTTCTCCACCTGTGTGTTTCGCCTTACAGAGATCCTTGAGGTAGGCTTGTATATTACAAGAAAATTAAGGATGGAAGATAAGGAGAGAAAGGTGCTTGAATTTGAAATACATAGCAAGCTTAAAAGGTAAAGCTTACTAGGAGGGTTGAATGCAGAGGACAGAAGAGTAGGAAGTTAACAAGTAGAAGTGCAGCTTGGTTGATATTGCAGCTGTCGCCACAAGTCTGGCTAAACACCTGAACCTGAGGTATGAAACAATAGATCAATCCAGCCTTTCATCAATTCCAGCTGCTGTTCTTTCCATGATATCCTTCTGTCCACTCTAAGTGTTTTCAGAGATGCCTGCCAGTGAGATGAGCTGGGAGTGAATCTGAAATCCTCTTCCCTCCCCAATGTAGTTATTTTTGTTTGTTGTCACCTTCCTGAGTGTCAACAGGCACAAGGATGCCTTTATGGAAGCCAGATTCCACATGCCACACTCAGTATTTGATTCCTGAAAGAGAGAAATCATGTCAAGAAGCTGAATGTGTTGTAGAAATATCATAGTTGGGCAATAAATAATAAGTGAATGTCAAAACTCTGAAACAAACAAATTTGAAAGGCCACCAGATAAGATGATTTTAAGCTTACAGCCTGCACCTGCTGCAGTGCAGCAATATCCCCTTCTGTTGGGCATGAAGGTGCCAGCTGAGGCCCTGAAGCTGATCCTGCTGTTAAATAAATGTCTCTGGAGATAAGATCGAAATGAAAATATTCCTAAAATAGGTTTGGTTTGCTGAAAAATGACTGAAAGCTATACTCAGTGGCTTATTGTTACCATTCTTATTACTCTAGCAGCTAACAAGTGAGGTAAGTCCATGTGGCAATGGGTAAAATGAGATGTGATGGCTTCAAAGGATATTCTTCTACCACTGAAGAGATTAAGACAGTATGCAAAGGGTATAACATCTGAACAGTTATGACAGACTGTCATTTGACTCTGAAACAGAGAATTGAATAGCCTTGAAATCTGATCCTGTCAATGAGATTAAGAAGTCTGGCTGCTGGCAAGGAGTAACTATTACTAACAGATACTTCTGGGTAAGAGCTGCCGAGTTCTGGCTGGACCTAGAGAATTCTGCTGGCAGTTTTGTTGGTTTTCATTTTTCAACTTGACCCCAAGGATGACCCAGTTCCTCTTGTGAGGTGTTCTTGTGTTTCTGGGGATGACCAAGCTGCAAAACGCTGTCACACATCAGAAATGTGGAATGGGTGCCTAAGGAGTTCAAATCAAAAGGAGATCTAGTTTTCAAAGGGAAAAATATGCATTTTTCTTCCTTCATGCTAGCCCCTAGAGACATGCAAAAGAGGAACTGACTGGTGTTAGTTTATGCTTCTTAGTAGTAACTCTTTTAAATCAAGAAATTACCAAAACATTTTGTGTGCTGAAGCAGTAAATTCCTGCTTCTGATACCAATCTGATATGAAAGTGGAGTAAAGCAGAAATCAGCAGTGTAATCTTTCAAATGTCTGTTTAACAGATATATAACACAGGAAGAAGAGTTAGACTGTGGGTAAGAAGCTGCTACAGATCCATTTGTTCATCAGAGCTTCAGGATCTCCATTTAATTAAGATAAAATATTTTTCATTAAAAAAATACAATTTTGCTTAGCTATTTCATTAAATGTAGCAAAAATTACACCTCCACAGAGTTTGTTCAGGAAAGTGAGGCTTCTCTATGGAAGATACAGTGGATGCAGTCTGTCTTGAAATACAGGCATGTAATGTCACTGAAATTAGTGGAATCCCACCTAAAATTTATGACTTTAAATGGAAATAGAGGCAGTCACAGTTTTTGTATGGGTTGCTTTATCAATAAAATGCAGAACAGTCTGTAAAGACTGCTTTAATGTTTGCATCACGGTGTTACGTATATAATTTTAAAGATATGTCTGCTTTACAGGAATTTGGAAAACTTCAATTCGTTGCTTTAGGCTCCTTATTGTAGTATAGGGATAAGCTATTGTTTTTTTAATTAGCAGAAAAAATTAAAAAAATAATTAATGTAAAAGGAGACTGTGGATAGCCACGTTTAAGTCAGTGCTTTGGTTACAGCCTGGCTAAGCCATCTGGGCCTTCTGCACTCCCACATGAATTAAGATTTGCTCTAAGTGCTGACTTCAAGATCTGCTCTAGCATTCACTTTCTGGTACAATTTCCCTTGTTTTGAGCAAAATCCATCCAAGTTCCCTGGTATTCCCAGGAATCCCATGAGAGTTTGTGTGAAATAATCTGGAGTTGCTTTGGGCCAAAGAAACTTCAGCCCCATGCCCCTTCTCAGAGGCTCAGCATCCATCTCCTTATTTATTCACCCTAATTTGAGCTTAACCTCTTGGCTGAATTCAGGCCAACTCTGCTTTTGTCTAAAATGTGGAGGTTCTGCTTTTGTCTAAAATGTGGAAGTCTGGCTGCTGGCTTTTGAGACCATGCAGAGCTGTTTGATACCTAGAGCTCAGAAAACCAAGCATGTCCTATTTTACTGCCAGCCACCGTGGTTCCTCTGATCCTTTAGTGTCCATCAGCAGAATTTCCAAGATGCCAGCTAGTGGAGATGGGGGGAAGGGAAAGGGACACACGTTGCAGGGAAGAAAGAAAATCCACCCCAGGAAACCGAGCATATAATCCGCTTGGGTTCACATCTGCCCCCGGGTGTAAATGACAGACTGATTTTCTACTAGCTGCTCTTTCAGCCACTCTGTTTTTGCTGGATGCACAGTTTCTGTGCTGTGTACACACTTTACTTGTCCTGTCTTTCCTGTATTCATCAGCCTTAATTGTACCTTGGTATCTGTTACACTTTTAACCCTCGTCTTAACCCATTTTAATTACCTTATTACCTATTTGTGATAAGAAGGTCTTGCCTCAGTGACCTTTTTAATTTCCTCGGTACCTTTCTGGGTTTTTAACCCTTTGCTAAGCATTTGCTAATTAGAACTTTTTTTTCAGCCTATTATTTTCTTTCCATTTGCAAAATCCCCTTGATTTTCGCTTTCTCACACTTTTCTGATCGTGTTGCAAGGCTGAAATAGTGTTCTGAACCATCACATGGATGAGGGGGAGACATTTTAATGTGTTTTCTTTTAATTTAACATCATTCCTCTTCTTATTTATCTACTGTCCAGTTTTCATTAACAATGCAAATTATATTTGCCTATTTTACTAAATTCTCTTATCTCCATTTAATGAATTTTGAACCATGCTGTTTACTCATGTACTAATCTCATGTAGAATTTGAGCAATTATTAGTGCAACTATCTGTTAAAAGCTGCAGGAAACCAAAGGTATGGGATTATAGTCAGAGTTAAGAACATCCCAAAACAAGAGAAAAGATGCTTTTTGTGAATTTCACAATGGGACCACATTAATTTTCATTTATTACTGTCTTCAGCCAGCCCTAGTGCCTGTTGTCCTTTGTCTCCCACATCACATATGAGGCAGTTTGCATGTTGATTTGTTCATTTCCCAGCACTGTGTGGTGACTGAAAAGCTATTAGACATCACTCTGTGATTTGTGTTATTTCTAATGTTCCGTTTTTAGCCTGATGTTTGATAGCCCTTTCCCGTCTGTTATTGCAGACTGTTGGACCCTGGACCTATGGACCAAATTTTCTCTCCTAGTGTACACTTCGGGTCTCTAACATTTGTCCTTCATCTATTCCATCTTCATAATGACTGCTTTGATGTCAGTTTTGAGGAGATGTGATCACATTTCCTCACAATATATGACCTGTCCTAGAATTGCAAATTATCAAGTGAGGAACATGTTCCCTGAAGCAGCTGGCAGCTGTTCAGGTCTGGAATACCTTCCCCTTTTTATTTAATTTTCCTCTTTTGGTCAGACAAATAAAATAAAGATTCAAACTTCTCAATCCTAGGGAAATTTTGGAATATCTGACCTGCTGGGGTATGCATTCAATGGTAATGCATTCAGTGAAACTACTGGCTTGAGCAAGTGCTCATCATACAGCAGTTTCCTGATCCAGATGAGTGATGAACAGTTGCTGTGCATCTTTTAGGACACAAAATGCCTGCTTAGGTTTCATTTCATTCATGGTTGTCTTGAGCTGGCATATAAATGGGGGAATATTTACCCAGGAGTTTGTAGCACAGTTAGAATGACCCTGTGGTAGAAAGTTGTTGGCAATGTTTAGGAAATAATCACTGTACTGAAGAAGTAATGAGACAGCAGGATTGATAGTAATTTATTACCTACAACGAATCTTCTGTACCTTGTCATTAATGCTGGTTTTTGCTCTGTTCATCACCCTAACCCACTCTGCTGGCAGGTCTCTCATGAGCACCCTGGGGTTAGCACTGCTCCAGGATGTCGTAGGGCTCCCCTCAGCATGACCAGCATTCTCCTTCCTCATGCATTTCAGAAATGTTTTTTCAGTCTGGCTGCAGACTTGGGGAGGAAGCACAGGTCTGGTTTCAGCCATTTATTTGCAGTGAGAATTAAAATGAGAAGAAACACAAGTGAGGAAGGAAAATCAGATTTTTAAGTGCAGCTCTAAGGACACAGTCCACTTGTGTTTGATTTAGCAGCAAAGCCCTTTAAAGAAGTGCTCACTTTCTCCCAACCCATCCCTCCCTCTGCCACGGTTTTCTACCTGTCAGTTCTGCTGATGCAGCTCACTGTGGGAATCCTTTTTGGAGGGAAGAAATGTGTCTTCAGTGTGTGAGTTGTGTTACAGTCTCTAAAGTGATTGCATTCAAACCACAGAGGGTGTGAAATACAGACAGAGCTGGGTGTCAGAGGCTGAGAGGAGCCAGGAACTGTTAAATCTGCGGGTCAGAGCCCTGCTGTGGCTCTGTGTTGTGACTCCAGCCCCGAATGCACGACTTCCCAAGGGCTGCTTGCCATCTTAGGGTGGAAGGAATGTTTGAGAGCAAAGGTTGCTCACAGTGCTGTGCTTCATTCTGGTGACAGGCACCGTGATGACACCCAACTACATCGACTCCAGCAGCCTCAGCGTGGCCCCGTGGTGCGACTGCAGCAACAGTGGCAACGACATAGATGAATGCCTGAAATTTCTGAATTTCTTCCAGGACAACATATGCCTTAGTGAGTGCAAAATTAGGTGTCTTTTAATGCATTGTAGAGTGTTTTCTGGAATTCCTTTACTGCTTAAGTGTGTTGTGACGCATCAAGGCCATCACTTTGCACTTCGTTGAGCGTGGTTCTGTTGTAGGTGTAAAAATTAAAAGAATGAGCAAATATGCCTGATACTGTGATTTATGGCCAAGGTAGCAAACATGAGAAGCTCTTGAGAAAAAAAAAAACAAAACCCAGAGTTTTATGGTATTGAAATATGTTTACATCACAGGTCATATTTGGAGCCTAACAGTCAGGCAGGATCTTTACCATGGAGTTGCAACACCTGAGGGTTTTCTGTAGAATTGAAGAACTTCATATTAAAAAAGACATGTAGTTTAGGATATGAACGATTTGCTGTAAGTATAAATTGGATTGTGCTTGTAATTTACAGCCAATTTCTTTTTTTTTAGGATATTTGATCTCAGATGCCCAGTTTTAACACAAGCCTGGATAGTAACTATTGTAAAGATTTTGTTAAATTATTTATTTTTTTTTTCTGTCAGATTCACTTCCAAATTAGGGACTATTACAAATTTCAGAATGGCTCAGTGGAGTCAATTTTGGCAGGTTCTCTTTTCAAATTTCCTGTCTGCCTGGAGCAGCATAATTGGATGATGTGGAGTGTGCATCAGAGTTTTAATTTCAGATAAATGAGGAGACCAAAAGAGCTTGGCTTCCCTAGTCTAGCAGAGCAGAAGCTGAAAGGCTACGTGGTTGTCCTCTGAAATTGCATTAGTGGGGCAAGCCCAGCGAGGGGAAGGGATTACTTCACCTGCAGGACAATGTTGGCATAAGATCAAAAAGGCAGATATTATCCATACATAGCTTTGAAATTGGAAAGTTTTTAACCATTAGACTAAAGTTAAGAAATAGCACTTCCAGCAGGAGTTTTTAGGGTAAAGGTGGTTCTAAAAGTCATAGTTCATGAGTTTATGCCAAGAAGCAGACATCATTGCTTTTCTCAAAAACAGTAAATGAGCTCAGTGATCCAGACTGGCCCATCCAGCCCTACAGACTTGAGGTGATGGTAGTGCAGGGTTCAGTATTTTCAGGGTCTGAAAATCCCCACTGGCAGCTGCTCAAGAGGCAGCATTGCAGTGAAACATGGAGTTCTGTGCACAAAAACCTGAGTTGCTCTGTGATACACTATTTATTAAGCTTTGGAAGAATGAATCAATTACTCAAGATCATTTAACAAAAAAAAAAAAAAAAAAGGAGATAAAATACCCAAACTTTACGAGGGGTAGAATTTAAGAATATGCCATCAGACCTTCTTCAAGCCTAATGGCTGTTGCCATTTATATCCATTGCAATACCTCATTTTTTATTCATTTGTGAATGTATTAATTTCTAGAGTGTTACAGGTTCCTTTTGGAACATAAAGACAGAGCGATTCCTTGTCCTTTCTTTTGCCATCAGTACAAAAGCATTAATGAAGACAAATCAAAGACACTGGAGGTTACTGTGAGACAAATTATGTCATCCTAGCTGCAGGATAATGTCTTCTTCAGGATGAAATTAAAGGTGTTTCGAGACTTTATACAAAGTTTTGTCTCTCACATAGAAGAGGAATTTTTATGAATTTTTATTTTCATTAGTGAGCCTTCCGCTGCCTGGAGAAAATGTCATTAAAATACTTCTCACTTCTTTTACACAATACAAAAACCATCTTTTTCTATGGTGGGAAGAAACTGGGATTTTCTTGCTAGTCTTGCTAGTTTTTCAGTATATTTCCCCTTCAAAATTGAAGATAAACCCGATATTTGGGTGATTTTCAGCAGTGATCTAGTTGAACTTGCTTACTGCAGGAGGTTGGACTAGAAGACCTTGAGAGGTTCCTTCAACCCAAACAATTCTGTGATTCTGTCATAGAATAATAAAATATCTCAGGTTGGAAGAGGCTCCTAAGGATCATCAAGTATGATTGTATGAAATAATTGAAGAAGAGTAATTGTAAAGGCCACTTGTTACTTTGAAAACTGGAAGGACTGCAGGTATTTCTGTGACCGTTCTTGCAGCAACAGTGGAAACAAAGAGTTACTGTGATTTTAGGAAATACTGCTTTTTATATTGACTTATTCAGGGAAACACAAGAAAACTTATCATTTCCCTCTTCCCACTTTGTCTCCATTAATGCAGCTCATTCTGGTGCTTTTTCAAGTTCTCTTTGCATGTTGAAGTTCTGAGAACTAATATCAGAATAAAATACATCTTTTTTCAGAAGAAAATGACATGTAAATTATTTTATAAGGCAAGGAATGCCACTGAGAAGAAGTGTTAATAACTTCCACATATTAGTCCCCAGTGAAATTGTTTGATTTCTTGTACAAAGAATTTGAAATAAGAAATCCCCAAATCCTTGTTCAATCCCCAGAGACCTGATTAAGAACTGTTTTTCTATTTGTTTATAAAAAACTCCAACCAATTTACTCTTGCTATAAACACACTCTTTAATCCTGTGAAACTGTGATAAGCTTTTTAACTTTTATATTCCAAACTTTTAGTTTAACCATGTTTCCCTCACCCAATTATGCAGATTTTGATTGCAAATGGTAAGGAAAAGATTGCCTTAGTTAAACTATTTTGTAGTTATAGGCATATTAGTTTTACTACAACAAGCTGTAGAAATAAATATTTATCCTGTTCTCTGTTTTTAGTTTGCTCTGTAACTTCACCTTCCTGAATTAGGAGATGACATTCAAACTGTATTTTAAATCTTGAAAGTAAATTTTTGAGTCTTTTGGATGGTAACAAATATGATTATGGTAAGTCCTAAAGCTTCTGTCAAGAATTACTGGAAACATTACAAAGAAGAGGCTGCACCAAATGATTATGTGACCCCAGATTTTCAGTTCATCTTTCTGATAGTTTTAAAATTGAGTTTCTATAAATACGCATTTTAAATGTGATAATAATAATAATGGCAATAAAAAACAACTCAGTTCTGCTTTTTGCCTTTTTTTTTTAGAAATAGAAAATTGCCTGTAATTTATTTTCACAGAAAATGCAATTCAGGCCTTCGGAAATGGCACTGATGTGAACGTCTGGCAGCCAATTCTACCAGTACAGACCACTACAGCCACAACTACAACAGCTTCCAGACTTAAAAACACAGGGTCAGAGACCACCAACAACGAAATACCCTCCCACAATGATTCACCAGCATGTGCAAACCTGCAGGTAAGAGAGTTTTGTACTTCTTGTTCTGCATAAATGAAAGTTTTTCACAGATACCTGTCCAGTGGTCTCCCACTGCCTAAGTGCCTGCATAAATTGGAATATCTGTTTATTCCCATGCTGTGGTTAGAAACTGCCTGTGTTGTGAGCTAACAGACACTCACTTTAAATCAGAAACTTGCATATCTCAAAGTGGACTTTATTGCCTCGCTGGCTCAGAAGGAGGGGATGGTATTTAATTTCTTATCACAGGTTTGAATACGAATGTGGCACTCTCCAAATCCTGCCAGGATATGTCAGATTAAATTAATCCCTTGAGTACTCCTAATTCAGAGGGAACTCTTAATGTGAGCTAGCATATCCTGCTGCCTTCTTTCTCATGTTATTGGCATTAAACTCAAGAAGGTTTTTTGGCTGGGTAGGTCTGCGTATCAGAGGATGTGTGGTGCTATGAGCTGCGTGTTGAAGAAGCTGGACACAGATAAAACTATTTTGAATTAGTCACCCTCCTGAACTGAGGTCGAGGTCATGATGTAATTCTGGCCAATGGCTGTAGTGATTTTCTGTGACACTTAAATTAGGCTATTGATAATGGATCATTGATTCTGGATTTAAGGGCTCACCACTTGATGAAGACAGTTCTTGCAGCTCTTTGAATGACTTGGGCAGCAGACAATGGCAGAATCAAGGCAGGAAAAAGGTAGCAGGAAGTGTAAAATGAAAACATCCTTAGGCCAGATTAGAATCAGGCTATAAAAATTTCTGGTGGTTTAAATGCAAAATTAGGTCAGGCAGGGATAGATCAGCTTGTCCTGTTTATTTTTGTCTTTACAGAAGAAAAATTGCTATGTGACACAAATCTAAGTGTCCAAGCTTTAAGGTCTCAGCTGATATTAAGATAAATTTCTCAGGATTTCACTGTTAAAGCATTGATTTTTCACTTCCCTGTAAAAAAAATCATTTTTTTTTCTTAACATTAAATAGTTCCATATGCACTGAACCAGAAATATTTTATTTCTGAGAAATATGTTTTGCTTCTTGATTTTTCTTGCACCGCTCTCTCTCTCTCCTTCATCCTTTTCCAGTTCCTGTATTTATTTTGCATTGGAAAATTGTATCTGCATCAACATAAAAGACATTACAGAGTCACAAAATATAGGGGGGTTAATGATAGATGGTGCTGAGTTTAGATCCTTCTGTTTTAATTCTGTTTTTCACATCTGTGCATTCATTATTATTTGAGCTTTGTAAGTTATTGATAAGAGAGATAGTTGGAGGCATATATTGCTATTTGCAATAGTCATTTAACCAAATAGAACATGCTGAAAGAAACACAGCCTTTTAAACCTTGGAAACTTGGAATATCTTGCATTTAGAACAAGACCTTGATGGGATGTTATTGAGTCACTTCATGTTATATTAAAAAGTTGCGTTATGGGAGAGATCACATTTTCCTTCAGTGTTTGTACAGCCCCCTGTAGAGTAAGGCCTCCAGATGCTACTAAAGTACACATAATAAATAAAGAACTGAAGAAATGGCAAATGATCACAAATCCCATTGGATTCACTTCAATTTGCAAATGTTCCTTAAGCCTGAATAGATGTTCCTGTGGTTTGAAAATGACTTAAATTCTCCCCCGTCCTTCCTTGTGTTACTGTGGCATTTTGAAGTCACATCCCACATGAGTTTTATCAGCTCTGGTTTAAAGCTCTGCTGTGACTTCACGTGTACCCCCCGATGTACTTGGCACAAGAAGTAAAGATCTGTAGGGAAAATAGGTTCCTTTACATGAATGATTTCTGCTGTTTGGTAGAAACTATTGTAGATAAAGTCTGCACTAAAAGGTCACCAAAGTTATGTGAACCAAGCAGTTTTATTCCTGTGAAGTACAATATTCTGTGCCTACCACTTCCTTCTGTCAGAACTGAAGCACGGAGAACAAAGCTCTAATATTTTAATGCATTTTTCAAAAAGTAACTTACAGAACAGAGCCAAAACAAGCCCACAGTTTTTTAAAAAGAAACCTATGTTTTTTGGACAGTATGGTGCCACTTTGCATGTGAGATTTAAACCCTAATGCAAATTTTATAAAAGAGCTGGTATTCATATTGCACTTGGAGAAGGGTATTCATTCCAAGCCTCTCCTCCCATGAAAATATGCCTTTGTAGTATTTTCAAAACATGAACTAGTGCAGCCAAAAGCTTTTTTAAATGCTTAACAGCTGAGCTGAAAGGTTTCTAAAAGGCAGTATAGCCTGAATGCTGTGAAAAGTCAAATTACAAGCATCAGTCTCAGCACAAAAAGACAATGGCAGAGAGGGGCTAAGGAAGTGGTCATTGAGATGCAGCAGGGCTGCATATTCTAGTTAGTGGGTTTAAAAATACTGTGAAGGAAGAAGGAGCAGGAAGTGATTGATTAGTATAAATTGCCATTGAAATAAATACAGCAAGGGAAGAAAGAGCAGGAAGTGATTGATTAGTATAATACAGCCACAGAAATGTGCAAATACCATCCTCCTGGGGCTGTAAAACAGGGAGCACCAACCCAGTCTGCCAGGAGCACCACTGGCTGAGAAATTTTTGATACATTTCTTTCTGCCTTGTTCAGAATGGTCATATGAAGAGCAGGTTTTGTCTCTGTGCCATGTTCTCCTGCACAAGCAAACCTGGGAATGGGAAAGGCGGTGAATGCTTAAAGAAAATATGTGATACTCTTTGTTTACCTATACTCAGTATTTATTTCAAAAACATGTTGAAGATTTGGACTTTAAAATAATGTTTATTTTAGTGATGCTGTTTAGAAGTTGTTCTTTATTTGAACTTCTCATTGCTATGAGAATCCTATTATGGGGTATTTTCTTATTTCAGATTGATTCAGCAGAATGTTTATTTCTGATATCTGCTTACTTTATGTTTGCTTATGCACAGATTGTGTAAAATACTCTTTTTTTCTGTCCCCAAATTAAATCAGCATTCTATCTTTGCCAGGAAGATGCTCAGTTTTGTCAAGAATCCTCTAAACTCTTTTTACCAACCTGACTTCTAACAGAATTTGCTAAACGCAGTTAATAGTAGTTAGGTTTATACAAATTGCTAAATTTAAGTGTACTTGAAGTGTTTGACATCTTGCAAAGGATTCTCAACACCACATAAAAATAACATGAAATATTGTGAACAAAAAGGGAGATGAATCCCAACAGCATGTTCCTTATAAAGGCAGATTTTATTAAGTAATTGCCAACCCTATCTTTTTTTTCCTGGTAGCTTAACTCTAATGTTTTCTATTTAACTGACATACATGTTAATCTTTCATTTTCAGTCATTACTTGCATTCAGTATGCCAGTCAAAAATGGTTCTGGTCTTCCAGTCTCATGTTCTGCCTGAACCATCATGTTGGATTATTTGAAAGGGACAAAAGAATGAGTTTGGATGTGTACTCACACCATATATTCTTCAAAAAAAGGCTGCCTTTGCGTTTAGGAGAGATGGACAGACCTGAAAAATGATAATGAAATGAACTTCGAGTGATAGATTAGACCAGTTGTTCCTGGGCCATCGCAGAGATAAATAAAAAACTGACTTTCACACTGGATTGTCTGTAATATCTTAAAGGATGTTTTGCAAAAAAACCAAAAATTGTGGCAGTCAAGACGGTTAAGGACATTTAAGCAAATTCATGCATCAAAGTCTTGCTAGCTAGCTCTATAGTTTGTTTTCCCATATTTCTTATGTCTTGCTCTTGCTCTGGATGTTCAGGATGCAAAGAGAAATTAAGGTTTTTGTGCTTTTGAAGAATGTAGCAATGGACAGATATAATGGAGATACATGGCCCTTGGGACTGAAGACAAGTCCAGTATTAAGTGTCGTGCTTGCAGCAGCAAAATTTAAAAACTATGAGGTAGAAATTGAAAATACCAAACATTTTGTGGGGAACACAGGAGAAGAGAAATCTGGATACTTAAATATGTCAGTTATTTCTATTTGCATGTAAGATTAGTGAGTGTTTATAGCAGATGTGGGTCATAATTCAAGCTCCTCTTCCACAAATTCACGTAATACTTGTGATTTTAAAAAGTATTGGTGAATCCTAGGAGAAAAACAGGAGAGAGGGCTCACAGTACTCTGAGGAGAGCAGGAGTTAAATGTGACTCAGACTGAAAATGACTCTGCTTTTGCCACATAGATCTGTCTGTGCAGACCTTCAGCCCTGTGCAGGGAGCTGCTAAACTGGTGGTTTAAGTACCCTCTGTAATTGCTTAATGTTGCTTCCCAGGTGCTAAATATCATTATTGGAAAGCATTATGTAGATGTTTGGAGAGGGCTGAAAGCTCCAGAGTAGCATGCTGAGGATCAGGACACAGCAGGTGTGGATCTCCAGGGGCTGGTAATTGAGTGGTGGGTGAGCATAAGCAGGAAGCACAGGCAGTGTGGGTGAGGGAATGGCACAACTGCTGAGATGGATGTAGAGACAAAGCTTGTTTTATGCACTGAGCACCAATATTAACTCAGCCATACACCTGGCACCCTCTTTCCCCCGTCCCTTCACACGGCCCATGAACTTCTTCTTTTTGTGATAAACAACACTGATTTTTCAAATGTCCTGCCTGCTCCATCCCTTGGAAAAGTCCTGCTTGGACCTCTTCCTCTGGGCATTGTAACTACACAGAAAGACACAGTCTGAGGAAAAAGATGGACAACAATATAAGACTCTCAATGCTGTACCAGAACCAAAAGAAAAGAGTTCAAAAAAAAGACTTAATGTTTTCTATGAAAAGATTTCAATCTACCTCCTGTACTTCCAGGATTAGCTGACATAATGGGGTCAGCCTGCTGGTACAAGTGATTTAGAGACCACCTATTGGCAGCTTTTCTGCTAAAAAAGCAATGTCTTTAATTTGCTTCAGTGGCAATTCCCTTGTACCTAAAGAAGTCTTGAGTGCTTTGTGTATACAGATTAAGATCTGATGGCCAGGGCTAACTTAAAGTTTCCTCTTTAATCTTATACTTCTAATTTGGGGAGCACTGAAATTCTGCTTTTCCCCAACAGATACTGCTTTGTCCATTGATTTCATTGACACTGGTTTCAGTGAGGTTAATCCTTGTTCTCTTCAGCACCATGCTGGAGTGGGTCCTCAAAAAGTGTGGATGTAGAATTCCCTGAGACTGCAGTCATTTACTGCAAGATCCAGAGGAGCTGAGGGGACTGTAATGGAGACATGTTGGTGTTTTCAGTCTGTGTGGAAATCCTGGTGTTCTTGGGCAGGAAGGCAGCCCCAGGACAAGGCTTGCTGTGCAAACAGTGGATCCCAGTGCCATGGGCAGGTTTGCAGGGAGCCTACACACGTGTATGGTCACACAGGTGCTCCCACTCGGAGCCACGCTGAGCTTTTCGCCATCTTCGCCAAAGAATTTCAGGACCACACAAGATAGGTTGTTTTCAGGTTTGGTGAGATCCTGCTGAAGTTGAAGATGTGATTCATACAGCTGATGAATTTCTAAGTACAAGGAGTTCTGTGCCTCCCTTTTGAGCAGAGAGGAGCAGTGTGAGGATGGAGCCAAGGATCAAACCCAATAGCTCAGACACACCATATCACTGTCAGTGTTGCTATGAGACATCAGCCATCAGTAGTCAGGAAAAAATTGTTCTCATTTACCAGGCTTAGTTGAACATCAGGCCCCCTTACAAGATCAGTCATGATTTGTGGAGTGAAATACTGGCTAACACTTTAACACAGGAAAGTCATCACATCTCTGTTGCTATCACCAGTGCTCAACACTCAGTCTCTTTGGTGTGGAGATCTCTGTGTAAGACTGGACCTTGTATTTAACATCAATACTCTGATTTTTAATGTTTGAAGTTGGGTGTAATAAACTCCTGTTCCTGAAAGACAGTGACATAGTTTATGTTGCATATTATAGTTTAAATTGTGGTTTTTTGATTAGCATGCTTTTCATGAGACCAAAATACTGTGCATGTATACTGCTGAAGAGCATAGTATTTCAGAATTATTTCATCAATGATAAAATATTTTATTGTTCATTTAAAAAAAATAATTTAATAGTCTGAGCATCTTTAGTGTATTATAATAATACAGCACTTTATAGCAGACTGTAAAATTCCAGACTACAGTTTTAGGAATTGTGCAATTTTGTTTTATAGTTTAATAATTGTTCAATTGAAAATGAGTATGAGGTTACTAAAAACCAATTTAATGACTTAGGAAAATACATCTTTATGAAAATGCGCTACACACTTTTACACAAAATTGAAATTTCTGTGGACAGATTACAGGTTTTATCCTCAGAAAGAATTTTACAAATTGTTGCTACTAAAAGCAGATTTGCATTTGCAGTGTTCCCCTAAGCCACAGTTGTTTCTATGTTTCACATGAGTATCCTCTTATAAGAATACCACAGAAATACAAAGTGCTAGGATAAACCAGAATCAGAAAATTGGATCACATCAGATAAGCCAAATCAAACTATTCATAGCCCTTGTTATTACTTTATGTGATTCTTCATCATATTGAAGGTATTCCTAATGTCAGCCAACTCTAGTTCTCAATCAAATACCTAGTCCATCATGTATTTCCCTTTTAAAACAGATAGCACACTATAGTCTGCAAAAAACAGCCATAAAAAGGAGTACAGTATTATAAATTAATTTTAAGGCATAACTACTACCAATAAAAATTCTAGGTCATTGCATTGTGATGGTACATGTTTAATCATATTGTCTTTGGAAGGAGGGTTCAGAATATATTGTGCCTTTATGGGACCTGACAAAGTGTTTTGTTTAAGACATATTGTTTGCTATTAGCAAATATTAGGTTTCAGTTATGGCTCTGCTCCCATCTGTACTTGCTGGAGTGAAAGAAGCTCTGGTTATGCCAGCAGGCTGACCCTGTTACCAAGCAAAAGTAGGCAAAAGTGATTGTGCCACCAGGTTTCTAATGGAACAGAAATTAAGAGCAGAAACCTTGAAATCTTGAATATTTTTAATTTTTTTAACCAGGGATAGCTTTCAAGGAGTCCTTATTATACACCAAAATCCCATCATACTAATTATTCCAGAAACTCATAGTGAAAAGGTGCTCTTGGCCTTAAAAACCCAACTAATTGCTGTTAACTTGAGTGCAGCTATCACCTTATAGTCTCTATTTGTTCTGAAAACCACATAGTGTATTTGAGTGCTTCAGAAACAATAAATACTTTTCTCTTATAAACTGTGTTAATGTACTAGGTTATCCTCAAAAAAAATATATCCACAGAGATTCATGAGGGAAACCAAAGTGAAAGACTGGTGCTACATCACATAATGAATACAGTTGTCAATAAAGAGATGTTTCTTGCTAAGGTATGAAAATAGCTCAGCAGTTGCCAGAATAGATCAAAATTTAACAAACAAAATCTTTATCAGTTCCGCCATTTTTGCAAAGAATTGTTCTTTCCTAGGTGAGCTGAAGGATTCTATAATTGAAATGTACTTTTAAACACTTTTATTGAAGTGGTATTGACAATTTTGTTTTGTAGTATGATGGCTTAGGACAAATGACAATGTGAAGGCTCAATAATTCTGGAAAGTGGAGCATTTTAGTCAGAAATGCATAGAGTTTTATGAATTACCTGCCTTCTCTGTCTTGGAGGGGGATGGTGCACAGGGGGTGAGAGTTTCAGGGAGCAGGGCAGCAATTTGTTGTGCAAGCTCCTCCTCGTTCCCTGGAGGGGAAGGCTCACTAACAGAGAGGGACCCTGATGAGTTGTGCACAGTCCTGGTGCAGGATCAAGGGGTTTGCCTTTTCTCTGGTGATGTTCCCTGAAATCCCCAGAGGTGGGAGAAATGTTCCTGGATCCTGGAATAGGGGTATGGGGCTGCCTGCCCCAGCATCTTTTCAGGAAAGTGTTGTTCCCTGAGATTTCTGGCTCCTTGGGTAAATGAGTGGGTAGAGGAGAGCTCACAGATGGGAACTGCATTCACATGTGCTATAACTTTCTCATTTACTCATTTTTTTTCAAGAGCCACCCTTGCAGACACTACTGAACACTATCTTAATGATCAGCATGTTGTTTCCATAGATGAGCTGTCTATTTCTTAGAGCACAGCAAACCTGTGTTCTTTTTTGGGACAAGTGGTTGATCTTATTTTGTCTACTCCTAGAGAAAAGTGTCAGAGTTCATGGTCTTATGCTCACTGGCATATCTACACCTGAAACATCTGAAACCTCACCTCCAGTTAGCCATTAGTCTTCATTCCATCCTTTTCCTGTCTGTTTTTGTTTGGTTGGTTTGGTTTGTTGTTTTTCCTTTTTGTGTGGCGTTTCTTTGTTTTCTTTCCTTTTGATTTGGGTTGCTTTGTCCTTTCTCCTCGCATCCATTCTGTAATGTTTGGACACTCAACTGCCTCATAGACTTAATCTGCTATGAAACTTATTTATATTATTTTTCTGTATTTCTTCTTGTGATTTAATGGCTAAATGCAGATTCAGGGTGAAAACCACCAAAATCTGCACCAGACTGAGCTGGAAGGATGTTGAGCCTGTGTGGTCCTGGGGTAGTCTCCATGCCATCACTGGCTGGGCTGCCCCAGGAGGCACAGTGGAGAAGGGCAGAGGGGGTTGTGGCCATGCTGAGGTGCAACTGAGAGTGCACTAAGTCTGCATTTTGATTTGGGTAAAATGTCTGAAACAACCATGTTTCCCTATCCTTGATTAAGGAGGATACATTGCCTTCGTCTGCCAACAGCAAACCCAAGTACCTGAAGGTGTGTTCATGCATATAAAGTCATTTGATTTTAAAGAGGCAATCACACCACCTAATCAAATTCTGCTTTTGTTTATACACTTGTAAAAAGGGAATAACTCCACAGTTGTGTATATTGGAATTATCCTTAAGTGTACATTGTAATTATCCATTACCCCTTACATGTATGCACACCATTATTTGATATTTGTGTGTAACCCAGAGACTTAACATTCTAAAAAAAAAAACTGCCCAAACTCTCAGTTGCCATGTGGCAGATATGATCAAAATCATTTCAGGAATAAAGAAGACATTTTAGGAATAGTTTATTCTGTGTTACCACCACCATATGAAATATAAAAAAGCCCAGTGGAAGTCAGAATGCAATAATAAGTAATCATCCTAACCCATACATTGCTGATGAGGCAGCATAGCTGCACAAATAGTACAATGTTGAAGAGCTAAAATTTGGAACCCTTTCCATACCATTCATTAATTTTTCAAGTAATCAAACCAAGTTTATAAGACAGAAAATGAAACACAATCTTTTAACCAAATTGGCTAGACTCTTAATAATAAAATAATGTTAACAAAACAGCTGAAGAAAAATTTTTGCTCTGCTTTTACCATGTCTGCTCATTTTACTTACAGTCTTCACTGTACATTAGTAATCAAATATTTGGAATAAATCACACCCTTTATATCCTACTTTTTATCCCCATGACTCCTAATCAGCTGTGTTACCTGAATAATAAATCTTTATGTGGCCTCAAACCATCTACTCCTGTAATATTTTTCAATTTGCTGTTGAGTTCCAGAACATGAGACACTGTCACCCATTTCTGTTCCTTGCCATCAAAATCAATAGGAGTTCAAAATGTTTATTTTAGTCAGTACTTTGGAGGAGAGCCTGACTATTTCACACCAAATCCTGTTCCCAATCAGTGAACTTGCCCTAATAATCCCACCTCAGGTTAGGCCCTCCTGCATGTTTAAGTCTTTTTATGAGTCACAGGTAAACAGACTGAAGTCCATAACATAAAATATTTTTCTTAGGTTCACTCAGCATGTTTCGTAAAGAATTATAGAATTATCCTCCCTCATGTCTTTCTTAAAACAGAATTAGGTATTCAGGCAGTAATTTATTAAATACTGCATTACATGGTGCTATAGTTTTCCAGACTGACGTTTTCAGAAGCCTCAAGAAACCTCTGATTCAAGGCAAGTTATACATTACCACATGACCCTAAACATTTGGATGTTCTGAATTCATCCTCAGATTTGAAATGTGTCCATTTGAATCTTTTATGTGCATGGTAGGTAAGACAGGTACCAGGCAGGCTCTAAAAGCTACCTGCAGCCCTAAGTACCTAATTTTTGCAGAGAGTTGGATAAATGGGCATATAAATCAGATGTGCACAGATGAAAGCAAAGCAGTTGCAAGAATCTGTGGAAACCCATTCCTAAATTTGTGCCTGCACAAATGTAAAAAAAAGATGGTTTGATCAGAGCTGTTCTGATGAGCAGTGTTCAGTGTGGTTTTTACAAAAGCTTAGCTTCTGTAGGAAAAGTAGTGCATTGACAGTTGTATCTTGGTTGGTCTGTAGTGATTTCTGTGTTGGAGGGCTGTTCTGCACACCTCAGTCACATACCCACTGCAATTGTCTGGTTCTCAGGGGGAATTCAGGGGTCTGTTCCTGCAGGGACCTGGCTGCTTGTGTACAGCTTCAGAATCCAAATGCAAATTCAGTAGAAAATAATTATCCCTTTTTTTCATAGTGGTTTTGGACTTTGAGAAATTCTTGCAACTGTGTGCAGAATCCTGCTCTCATCAAGAGTTCACCCAGCCCCTGTTAATTTTGATTAAGATTTCCTGATTATTCCTAAGGACTCAGTCATGGGTGCAGAGAAGAAATTCAGATTGTTATAGGCAAAACTAAACAGGTTTAGATAAAAAACATGCTCTGTCTATACCCAGAGAGCAGCTTAATGAGAATACTTAGGAATAATTAATTAGGCAGAGGCTTTTCACCTTCAGGCTGGTGGCTGATGTTATATTTAGTATCAGTGCAGCTCTTTGGTAAGTGCCCTCAGAGAGAGAGAGAGAGAGAGCTCTGCTCTCTGGGAGCTGAGCTGGGTCCATGTCCCAGGGACAGCCCTGAAATGCCAGTGGTGCTGGCTTATGTCCCTGGAACAGGACTCTGGTGTTCCATGGACGTTTGAAGAGAGCAACTGGCAAAGCTTCAGCTCCACATAATCGCCATGCCAGCGAGACACATCTGCTCATATGTGCTCTGCAGGTCCTCGTTCATCATCTGCTGCCCTTTGTTCTGTGCAGGGCCTGCTGGAGTGCAGTTCCATTCATCTGAGCACAGCATCTCAGCAGTGGGATGTCTCCTGCAGCCACTGAACGGCAGCAGCACAGTGAAATCACAAATCCCTTCTAAGGATGCTGCTCTCAGACACTAGAGAGGCTTAGCCTGTGTTGGCCACTGAACAAGGCATCTCTTAAGCCCATTTAATTCACTTCTGACTGGGACAGCTCAGTAGTGCAGTATCAGCACTGGTGTCCATAGACAATAGCATACATTAATATACAGTAGGTACCGTCTCCATCACACCCATCCCTCGTTTCTAGCCATGCTGTCATCCTTGTGACTTCCCACCCTCTGATCTGTAGGCAGGACTAACACAAGAAGCCAGATTGCTGCTATGGTTGGCACACACACAGTTGTATTTTCTTTTTAATGCTTCCTGTCTAGATACTTAATGGCAATGTTTTGACAATGGAACTTGCTAGGAAGACAAAGCTGATGCTAGTGAGGGATTAGATGCATCTGAGTAGGTGGATCACAAAAAACACTCCTCACTTGGTCTGTTTTCTACTTGCTTCAGCTCAGTCCAGAACTATTAATAAAACCATTATGCAGTCAGGGAAATATTTGCTGCCAACCATCATCAATCAAGATTCTCTTCAGATAGAGCTCCTAAGATGCTTTTCTAGGAAAAACCTTATAATCTCTCTCTTGAGTTCCACCAAAGGATGTTAAAATAGGTAGCACAAGGCACCTTCAAGAGTTTTCTTGCAGGGTTTGCAGTAGAATTGGAAAAATCTGGAGGACTGTCACTATTAACAGAACAGCTCAACTCACAGAAAGGGAAGTTCAGGGCATAGGAAAGCATCCTGTGTGCTTTGCAACATTATAAACCCTTACCCCATTAATCCCTCAGTCTCTGATGAAGTGCACTGCCTGAGGTGCAAATTAGTGCCACTTTTGTGCATTGAACCTGTCCTCTGAAGAGAAGAAGTGCTTCAGAACCACCTCTTCATTTCAAAACTACTACAGAATAGTTGTCAGTATTGACCTGAGCTAGATTAAACAAGCTACATTGGAATTTAAGTCTGTATGTCCCATTAATAATTCCCTGAACTATGGAGTCTACCACAATATGATTCTTCAAAAAGTAGGCAAACTACTCAGCTTCTAAACCTACTTCCAGTTGAGTATGGAAACATTTCAAAATACACCCAAAGTGATGTTGATCTGCATTACTGACATTATTAGCATTCATCTGTTTTTATTTTCCAGCTTATTAAGTGTAAGCATAATTTTGAGCCTTCTGTCCTTCTGTGAAGAACTTGTGGGATGAAACAAAGAAGGATTATATCCTATGAATACAATTTTACATAATACAGTAATTATTTGCATAATCTGGTCATTATAGGCACAGTTTTGTTTTAGTAGGGTTATAATTGTTAGACATCTAACATTCATAGTACTTTTTTGTGTCTAAGAAATTGTTTCAGTCATGGGAAAAAATTCTCCATTCTTCTTCTCATATTTCAGGCCATATATGCAGGTGATATTAGGAAGTTGCTGTTGATTTCCAGTTGGTACTGCCTGGCAAGTGGAAAAATTCCCATTGGTGTGCTGAGATGGGGGCAGTAAAAATAAGGCACCTTTCAAATAATGTCATGATTCTGCAGAGATTTCTTACAAGAGTTTCTGGGCTTTTTGGAATAGCTTCATTAATTACAGTGTGGCTGTTTGTGAGAGCATCATTCATGTGTAAATCAGGGATATGAGGGAGGCCACTCTAATGCCATCCATTAAAGTATGGTCCACTGTAGGATAGCCCATTAAAGAGAATTACTGTCAGGGCTTCACTGATAGCATTTCTGAGAAGGGGTGATTTTTCTCTCCTTCACTCACTTCAGCAAGGGGAGAATGAATGTTGGATGCTACATCAAAGTCTCTCACAAGTATTGAGTTTTAAGATCCATTTTGCAGGGGCCTTTTAATAACATTTAGGAAGCTGACAGGACAAACCAAGGTCTAGCTTAGCTAATGGAGGTCTGTGGATGAGACCAATTGGATTTTTTTTTTCCAGTCATGACTTAAATGTGTTGAAAAATATGCTTGTCTTAGAAAATAAAATGCCAATAATCCAAATTGTGTGATACCAATTCACTTTATTTTTAGAAATTATAATGCCATCAGAATTTATTAAGTGGGTAGTAGTGAATTTGAACACCTTTTTCCAGACTTCTAAATGCTTTTATTCTAATGAAAATAAAACTAGCTTGTCATAGACATTGCTAGCAACTGTATTTAAAGTTGAAGTTGTCTTACATTTCATATTAAAAAAGATCCAAAACATTAATTAGTTGGGTGAAAATTTTCATGTTATGTGTGTGGTTCTAGCTGAATTTTTGAGGAATAGCTGCCTATCAAAGCCACAATACACCATAACCTGGGTTGTTTTTTTTTATTAAGATACCTTGCTAGATTTGATTCCACTGTCTGAAGGAGTTTTCTGTATTTTTATTCTAAATGGTATTGTCAGTGCTAGAAAAGGACTGAGACAAGTACTGCAGCAAGTTCACTGCAATTGCAGCCCTGCTAGTTCTGAGGATGCATCTGTGCACCTGCAAAATTCAGCTACAGGATAAGAGAAGGGAGTGAATGCTTTAATTTTTTATTTCAGTGGCGCTTCTGGAGAGCAGATTGTGCCAAAAATGCAAAATTCACTAATTAATCCAAATCACAGCTGTTAAAAAGTGGATTATTTTAAAAGAAAAGAACTACCCTCTGAATCATGCCATGATTTAGTGGGACTTGGGTACACCACCACACAACTGTGGAAATTAATACATTGGGCTTGAAGTCTGCAAACTGAACAGAGGCAAGGAGAGCAAGACTGTGGGGTGGGTGCTCAGCTAATTGGTCTCCTTTCTCTTTCTGTGCAAGGTAACTTCACTGCTACTTTATTGTAGCCTTTGCTTTTGCCTCTCTGTAACTGCAGGAAGAGTCACTTTTTACCAGAAGTGTTTTCACCCTTTTAAGGCTTTCTGTGTTTTATTCCTCTGTGTAACCATGCTGGTACTCACAATGCACACACGTGCATACGTGTATTGGTAATAGAAAGTCCTGAACATTTTTAGGCCCTTAACAAAAAGCAGATGTTCATGGTCATTCCTTTGCCTTCCCTTTTAAAATTCATGAGTGAGCGCAGTGCTCAGAAAACCAGCAGTAATACCGGTTGCTCAAGGTTGGCTTGGCACCAGGGGAAGCTTCCTGTCGTGCTCAGCGCTCAGGGCCCTGTGCAGACTGGTGTTCAAGCAAGCTTGCCTGATCTTCCCTTCCAGCTGCAGAGGCACAGAGCAGCACCCCTGGTCCTGCTGCCGGAGCACAGAGGCAGCGCCTGACCTGGTTTGCTCCATCCCCTGCACCTCCCAGAGCTCCGAACAGGGAGTCTCACGAGGCCGAGCGATGCGCTGAGCATCCCTGCCCTCCTGCAGCTCTGCTTCTGCCTGTGGAGGCTCCCTGGTCCTGCCTGCTGTCCTGGAGAGTGGCTGCAGTGAGGAGACTCCAGCCAGGAGCAGGCCCAGGGAATTCTGCCTGCCCTGCAGCACCCGCTGCCCAGCACACCTGGCAGTGCTGGAGAAGCCTCGTAGGTGTGGTGCCCCTTTCCGAGGCTCCTCAGCACAGGGCACGGTGCTGTTGTGGCTGAGCTGCTGTGTTCCCACAGTACCGTGGCTGACAGCTGCTCTGGGGTGTTCCCACCACACTCCAGTGCACCACAGCCCAATCCAGGAGGCAGCAACGTCACCTGCTCCAAAATGAACAGCATCATTCATGTGCTCGGACACGTGAGGCCACACACGCCAGCCTGGAGGAGTGTTGTGGGATCTTTAGTGGCTCAATTACTTACCTTTCCTCAAAATTAAAAGCTGAGTTTGTCTTTTAACTGGGATTGCAATGGCTTTGTGTTCCTGCTGTGTTTCTTCAGGTGCTGCTCAGTGTGCAGCAGCCAGATGCCACCTGTGCCTGCTGTCTGTCCATGGCTCTGGGTTGATCTCTGTGGTGAATCACTTGGGAAATGCATTTTAATAATAAAATCCAAAACAACTCCATTTTGGATTACATGGGTGTTTAGTTTTATAACTAGAGAAAAAACCCCAACAACCTAGGCAGCCCAGGATGTTGAGATATTAACCTAATAAAACTTATTCAGTCTCTGCTTTTTAGTATTCTGTTTCCTCCTCTGCCCCTCTTAATGCAAAAATATTTGCTTGTGGCAAATCCATAAAAAGACCATATTAGGAGAATTGCATAATATCCCCTAAAAATAGGAAGGAAAAATCTGGGACTATAGAAATTCATTTTACTCAGCTAAATGAATGACTGAACACAAAAACAAAATCGTTAGCAAGTTACTGTACTGCCTTGAAAGGTAAGTCAGCTCAGTTGTCTTGGCTGGGTGTCATATTTTGTGCTGTGCTCACTGGGAAACTAATTGCTTGGAATAAATATTTGAAGATCTCTGTGTCTGGTCCTTGTAAGCTGTTTGATCAGTTTGGTGTTTCTGATAGGATCTGTTTTTTATAAAACCTTTAAGATTGCTGTTAGGCAATTTTTGTGCCATGTTATCCTGGCCATATAAGTGCAGTGGGAGATGGAGCTTAATGAGGTCTCATGTTTATTAACATGAGGATCTGGGAATGGTCCAGCAATAATTAATATAATATAGGTCATCTTCCCTTCCTTCCACACTCTTCAGCTCATTTTGGGAGGATTACTTTCAGTTCTTACCCCTTCAGTCAGATTTTCTAACAATTTGCAAATCAAAGAACTTGAAGGGAGTTTTCCCTCTATCCATATCAGACTTTATCAGTGCTTCTGCCCATTTCTTAGATTTCTGAAGTGCTGTGTGCTGCAATCTATGTGTGTTTCCATCTGCATCCATCAGTAGCCCCAAGTGTCTTCAGTGTCTGTTAGACCAGAGCTGATTTGATTCATTGTTCCTCTGCAGTGTGGGAAGGAGATGCTGTTCCCAGCCCACCTGGCTCCATCTGCCCATCCATGGGCAGTGCTCCCTCCTTGGTGCTCCTCCAGAGCTGGAAAGCCAGCTTTAGTACAAAGACCTACCTTTGTTCCAGCCTCTCTTCCACAGGATTCCTATAGACCTTCTTTTTCCTGGCCAGAAAACAAACTTTCCTGCTTTAAGGTTGCTCTGTGTTTATTGTTTCTCATGCTTAAGTCCTCAAATCCAGCAAGAATTTATTAATGTTGAGGGATAAGGGGAATGCTGCAAAAAAAAAGACCCCTGTGTATGTTTTCCCAGTACATACTTGGGCACAAAGGGATGCTTGGTTTACTTTATTTAATGTCTCAGCTGAAAATCTTGTGATTTGCATCTTTCTGTGCTGGGTGTTATCTGTGTAGCTCTGGAGCATAGTGCCAGTAATGTCTTCATGATGCTTGTTTCTAGAAGGTACTTTCTTCTCTCCACAAAGTGTCATGACAGAACTGTAGTGCTTTTATGCAGAGTGACGACTGATCATTTCATGCCCCGAGCTAGTATCTTGTGGGTTGATTCAGCAGAGAGGGGAAAAAAAAACCAAAACAAAGCAGGAAAAAGATCTGGCTGCTTTGTTATAGGACAGTGCAGAGCTGCTTGTTTTTATAGCTTAAATAGCTGTGCACTCTGGCTGGATGGTGTGGGTTTCAGAATTACCCTGTGCTGAATTGAATCCTTATTTCAATGGCCTGTGTCTGTGACCCACACTTTTCTATCTTCCCTGTTGAAAGTAATTATACTCCAGTGTGGCATAGTACTCCTGTGCTAATAAGAAAATACTATTGTCAGTTGTGATAGATTAAGCCCACTTATTGAGCACAGAAGAGTTAAACTGATTGCATTTTTGCAGTCTGTATATTTCTGTGCTTATTGTTTGTGTCCTGCTGTTGGGGAAAGCAGGTTAGTTGCATAGTAAATCTCTCTAATCAACACAGGAGAAGAACAAAAAGAACAAACACCCTCATTTGTTATAGCTACTTTAGAAGTGTGGTCATTTGAAGGATGCATTCTGGGAGATTGGTCTGTCTTCTTCAGAAAGGCTTGTTAATATGGGCATAACTAACCAGGATCTCAGGAGAGGACAAGGGCTCACTCATTAAAATCAGCTGTATAAACAGCTTACCTAGCAGATATCCATCCTAATGATGCTTCTGTTGCCTCTCTCTGTCCAAGCAATATGTTCCATAAAGCTCAAAAAGCCCAAAGTGTGTAGCTAAAGAAGGGGGCTGGGTGCTCACTCTGTTCCTGTTTGCATTCAGAGCCAATGCATTCAGCTCCCTTTACATCCTTCTTCCCTTCCCTCCCTCACATTAAAGCTCACCTCCATTTGGAGACATCCCCAGTCAGAACTTTTCCTTGCTCTGAATAACAGAAACTGATGCTGTAGTGAACATATAAAAATAGTGCTTGGTGACAAGCCCTAGGTGTGTGTACTGACCCTGGTGAGACACTGCTGCAGTGGTTAATGCATTTATTAAACAAGCTGTGCTGTGATTTGCAAAAGCTGGATGCATAATTGCAGGATTGCATTTTTGGGCATAAATTCAAGGCTGTAGTGCCTGTTGAGGATGGATCCAGAGGGATTTGGGGGATGGAAAGCAGGGATTTATTTTAGGAGAATCTTATGATAATTATCAGGTGCAGGGCAAGAGGAGACTAAGTAGGGGCATAGAGTTGAACTCATGTAGGATGCATTGGGATCAGAAGGAAACATGGAGATCCACAGAGTGTTCTGAAGGAGAAACATCTCCATAAGGAATAGTCCTTTCTCTTTTCAGAAAACCATTAGCTGATTGAACTCTCTTTCTAGGAAAGAAAGAAGTAAAATTTTGCTTCTCATAATGAGAATTTTTTTCTGGACTTGCTTGTTGGTTGCTCTACCAGCCCCTGACCAAGTCCAGTATTTTAGATACAATATTGAAAGCTAAGGGTTTTGAGACCAAACCAAGGCTTGTATGTGACTTACAGACATGATACTGAAGCTCATCAGGAGGTGCTTAAATACAATTATCTCTAGATATCATCTACTGCTTGGGCTACTACAGTGAGAAGATTCTCTGGGAAAGGAAGTATTCATTTTTAGGAAACATAAAAGCTTGATTGAGGTCAGGCCTGTTGGCTGTATGGACACAACTTTTTCAGAGCAGCTCATGTTAATTAATTGCAGTTCCCTGCAAAGCTGGAGTGTCAGCCCATCTTATGTAACTTTGTTTTATAGACTGAGATATGTCACAGCTTAGTGTGTCGTTAAGGAAGTCACTAGAAAATGCTATTTTTCCTCAGCAGAAAACAACTCATATGTCTTAGTTAGCCACTTTAAGATGATTTTCCTTCACTGTTTTTTAAAATTATTATTTTTATCAGCTCAGCCCTGCTTGTTTCTTTAATTAATGATGGAATCCCCATAGATCTTTTTGTCACCAGATAAACAGCTTTATATTAAAATATTAAAAGAATACAGACAATTTAGCCATTTGTGTGTGCTCTTTTACTCCTGTGGAGTTAGGGATTTCTAGAACATTTGAAACCACTTTCTTGCCTGCTTGGTAGGCAAGCCAGATACCTGAGATGGGATTGGCAGCGAATCTTGGGCATCATGCATAATGAACAACTCTCAATTCCCAAATTAACTGGTGGTGCAGCTTTTCCAGGATTGTCTGCAGCTGTACATGATGGACACTCCTTTCTCTTGTTTAAATTTTTAGGGTAATGGAAAATATTATAAAGTAAATATCTGAAAGCAGAGGGTAGCCTCTTTAATTCAAATTAATGTCTCCCAGGCTGGGTCTATTTCCACCAGAGTTATCAGCATAACCTCCAAAATGATTTTTTATTTATTTTTTTTTAGTCTCTGATAAGGTGTTCACTCACTGTAGCACAAAGAAAGAGTTCTGCTAGGTGTAGAGCTGTTTCTGCCCAAGACAGGGCAGGAAGAATTTTCCCCTTTGGTGGTAAGTGAAGAACATTCACTAAAACACTCTCTTCAACCTGTAGGTTTTGGGTTTTTATGCCATTATTTGTGATTTAGTGATGCACTGTTGTATTCTAGCAGTACAGCCTATGCCAGTATTTTCATTACAACCCATTCTCACAGGTTTATAACTCAACACTAAAAATGTACTCTTCCAATTTGAAACTTGGCATATAATGTCTCATCTCACCCTCAAAATGACAGTTTTTTCTTTCCCTTTGCCTTCCTCCCAATAAAAGGTTGCATTTTTGTTGTATTTTAAAATAGAAGATACTGTCCTTTCTGTTTTGATAAGGGAAAAGCCTGCCTGATTATTTAAATTGCTTTTCAGAGAGAGGAGGACATTATAACAGAGGATGCACGTGAATAAGTGTTGATGTTACAATGTCTACAATAAGTATATGGATGCAGAGAAGTATCACCTTCCAAATGAAAACCACAAAATGCTTATCAAAATGATTGAAAAGGGTTTTTTTATGTTAATTTTTTTTCTAGCTGTCGATTTTACCCTTAAAATAGTGTTCTCAAAGGTAAATATGTTTTAGCTGCTGCAGTCTATTGTTTTCAGGTTGAAGTAAAGGAAGAATTTATTGCATATAGGCAAAATAATGATGTTTTTCTCTTTACTCATTTGATAAACACAGTACAAAAGGCATATAAATTCTGACTTTGGTGTTGAGACCAGCTACCAGTAGGCCTGTCATTAGCACAGTGCTATCAATCCTCAGCAGGTGTAAGCAGCAAAGCACAGTGTTTCAAATAAACAAACACCTGTGGGAATAGGGAAGTTAGCAATAAGTGACAAACTAAGAAATAAGAGGCTTGTATGATCCTTACAGCCTCCACTGCCAGGATCTGAACCTCTGATCCACAGGCTTTATCCGAAGCCTCACATTCCAATTCAAGGTAGTGTATGGATGTTGTGGACATAAGAAAATCAGGATTTAAATCTAGTTTCTCCTTCTTTATTTGTCTCCTTGGAACAAGCCATTTAGGAGTTGAAAGCTACCCAGCTGCCTTTAAAAGAAGTTTCCTATCCACTATGAACATAGCCAGAAGGCTTCACTGTGGTGCTTCTTTTTCTTTTAAATTTACTTCTAGGCATTTCTTTTTTCAATTAGACAGTTAAATTTGTGCTTACCACTTTAATTGTAATAATTAGTAGAAAGGGTTGTAGGAAGGAAATTTTACAGAGGGTGTTTATTAATAAATGGAGCTATTATTTTGTCATATATATGAAAACTACAACATATATTCAGTACGTATTCATACTATAGCTAAGCTGTCTTTCTCTTAAATTCCAGCTGTTTCACTTTTTCAGTTGTCTGTTCTTCTATCATTAAAAGCAGAGAATATGTTTCCAAATAAGAAGTTCAGTTCCTTCATTTGAATTCTGAAATCAGTAATTAGGTCAAAGACTATTTTGTATCCGTTGGCAGAACCAGTGGCTCTCAGATATGAAATAAAATAGCTGTATGTAGAGCTGAATTTTTGAGGGCATAAAATCAGACTGCTCAGCACTTTCTCACATCAGCTTTAGTCCATCACTGCCTAAACCAGTGAGATTCTGCAGTAAAATGAATGCAGCACTGTGAGATTCAGATCTTCATTTTTTGCAGGAGATAAGTTGCAGGTCCAGCAAAACTTGCAGGTGGGAGCAGCAGATGTGCCCAGTGCAGTCAGTAGTTTTGTAAACCCAAGTCTTCTCTTAATGATTTACTTTAGCACAGTTATCTCCTATAAAAGGGTGCTTGGTTTGTTTCTGGAATATGCAAACAAAGAACTGATAGTGAGAATCACTGAAGTGCTCAAGTCAGCCACAGCATTTTTTATTGAGAGCACCTTCCACACCATGGGGGTTAGTGCTGCTCTTGTAGAAAAGCAGAAAACACCCAGTTGACTTGAGGAATGGCAATATTAAACACCTCTTGCTGCTGGACAGAGTGCAGGCTGCTGTTTCCATTTTGGATGGTGTCACCTGAAGTGCTGCTTGCTTGAGTCAGTGTCCTTTTTGCAGCATTGTAGAAGAGATTCTCTGGCAGCCATGAAATACATTAAAATAATATCTATATTATTATCATAATAGTTGAGAAAGTTGCAAGAATCATTAAGGATGAAATACTCCTGTGTTGTATATTTTCCTAAAACTGAGGTATATAACAGATTATTCGCTGATATGCAGTGGTATTATGGTAATTATTAACTGTCATATTTAATTTCTTCTCATGAGCATCCAGCACCATTTTTAAGGGGCCATGGAAGATAACATGTTCTCTGCAGCTGATGGCACTCATCACTGTAATTACTAAGTACCCTTAGTTGACAGTTTGAAATTTTGCTGTAAATTCAAATGAAAATGTGCATGTTATTGGAAAACATGCGTTACATTTGGAGTTTATTTGTTAATCATGTGCAAATCTCTGTCACAATTATAGGATTATGACAAGTGATGCAAATTTATCTAAGTGCTTTGTGCTGCTGGAAATGTAAATTGTACAGGGAATAAAATTTATATTTGTTCATAGGCACAGAAGAAACGAAAATCCAACGAATCTGTAGATACAGAGCTCTGTCTTAATGAGGTAAGTGTGGATCTTGGATATTCCACAGCACAGGTGCCTCCCCATAAGAAATGATGTTCCAAGTCTGTCAAGATTATCATGGGCTACCTCACACTTTTCTTGTCAGTTTTGTTATGTTTGGATATCATAATGCATTAAAGAATGATCTCACTTAAAAGTTCAGAGCTGGGCTCCAAGTGTCCACCACTGATTTTATACTTCAGTACCTGTATGGTACATGTTTAGGCAGATCCCATGGTAAACAACATTGCACCTAGCAAGGATACTTATTCATTGATCTGCACCCATGGATTAAATCTAATTTATTGTTATCCAGAAATAACTTGCCAAACAAACTTGTTCTGTTGACTGTCCAGAAGGTGCAGTTTCTCTGGGGGTTCTGCTTTTGCTGTGACAAAACAAACTGGCATGATAAACACAGAGCTATAAAAACAATGCCAGACTTTTACACATGGAAGCATTTCTAAAAAAATTTTAATACTCTTCTCTATTTTAGTGTGCAGTACTGGTATTAACTAATTTCAAAATCTTGTCATTGCGACGTCTGTTTTAATGCCTTTTTCATAATTCAATTTATGAGATTGATGTATAGGTATCAGTGGAGGGTGGGACATGGACAAACAAAAGATGAATTTCGTGATGTAGGCTTAAATGCTCTGCAGAGGAAATGTTGTGATGGTGACCAAGGAAGGTGTTGTGTCTTGCAGAACGCTCTCGGGAAGGACAACACAGCGGGAGTCTCCACCAGTCACATATCCGCGGAGAATTCCCTGGCTCTTCCTACCAGCTTCTATCTAAGCACACAGCTCACCCTGATGGCACT